>NC_069500.1:93027468-93232468 GCF_027579735.1 Bombina bombina
AGATAACTCAGAAACTCTTCTAGCGGAAGAAATTGCAACCTAAAACAAAACTTTCCAAGATAATAACTTAATATCTACGGAATGTAAGGGTTCAAACGGAACCCCTTGAAGAACTGAAAGAACTAGATTAAGACTCCAGGGAAGAGTCAAAGGTCTGTAAACAGGCTTGATTCTAACCAGAGCCTGAACAAACGCTTAAACGTCTGGCACAGCTGCCAGCCTTTTGTGAAGTAAAACAGATAAAGCAGAGATCTGTCCCTTCAGAGAACTTGCAGAAAATCCTTTCTCCAAACCTTCTTGTAGAAAGGAAAGAATCTTAGGAATTTTTATCTTGTTCCATGGGAATCCTTTAGATTCACACCAACAGATATATTTTTTCCATATATTATGGTAAATTTTTCTAGTTACAGGCTTTCTAGCCTGAATAAGAGTATCTATTACAGAATCTGAAAACCCACGCTTTGATAAAATCAAGCGTTCAAACTCCAAGCAGTCAGTTGGAGGAAAACCAGATTCGGATGTTCGAATGGACCCTGAATAAGAAGGTCCTGTCTCAAAGGTAGCTTCCATGGTGGAGCCGATGACACATTCACCAGGTCTGCATACCAAGTCCTGCGTGGCCACACAGGAACTATCAAGATCACCGAAGCCCTCTCCAGATTGATCCTGGCTACCAGCCTGGGAATGAGAGGAAACGGTGGGAATACATAAGCTAGGTTGAAGATCCAAGGTGCTACTATTGTATCCAATAGAGTCGCCTTGGGATCCCTGGATTTGGACCCGTAACAAGGGACCTTGAAGTTCTGACGAGAGGCCATCAGAACCATGTCTAGAATGCCCCATAATTGAGTTATTTGGGCAAAGATTTCCAGATGGAGTTCCCACTCCCCCGGATGCTCCTCCATCGCCAGGGAACTCCTTGTTTCCCCCTGATGGTTGATATATGTAACAGTCGTCATGATGTCTGATTGAAACCTTATGAATTTGGCCTTTGCTAGTCAAGGCCAAGCCTTGAGAGCATTGAATATCGCTCTCAGTTCCAGAATGTTTATCGGGAGAAGAGATTCTTCCCGAGACCATAGACCCTGAGCTTTCAGGGGTTCCCAGACCGCGCCCCAGCCCACCAGACTGGCGTCGGTCGTGACAATGACCTACTCTGGTCTGCGGAAGCTCATTCCCTGTGACAGGTTGTCCAGGGTCAGCCACCAACAGAGTGAATCTCTGGTTATTTGATCTACTTGTATCGTCGGAGACAAGTCTGTATAATCCCCATTCCACTGTCTGAGCATGCACAGGTGTAATGGTCTTAGATGAATTCGTGCAAAAGGAACTATGTCCCTTGCCGCAACCATCAAACCTATTACTTCCATGCACTGCGCTATGGAAGGAAGAAGAACAGAATGAAGTACCTGACAAGAGCTTAGAAGTTTTGATTTTCTGGCCTCTGTCAGAAAAACCTTCATTTCTAAGGAAACTATTATTGTTCCCAAGAAGGGAACTCTTGTTGACGGGGACAGAGAACTTTTTTCTATGTTCACTTTCCACCTGTGAGATCTGAGAAAGGCTAGGACAATGTCCGTATGAGCCCTTGCTTTTGACAGAGACGACACTTGAATCAGGATGTCGTCCAAGTAAGGTACTACTGCAATGCCCCTTGGTCTTAGCACCGCTAGAAGGGACCCTAGTACCTTTGTGAAAATCCTTGGAGCAGTGGCTAATCCGAATGGAAGTGCCACAAACTGGTAATGTTTTTCCAGAAAGGCGAACCTTAGGAACCGAAAATGTTCCTTGTGGATAGGAATATGTAGGTACGCATCCTTTAAGTCCACCGTGGTCATGAATTGACCTTCCTGGATGGTAGGAAGGATCGTTCGAATGGTTTCCATTTTGAACGATGAAACCCTTAGAAACTTGTTTAGAATCTTGAGATCTAAAATTGGTCTGAATGTTCCCTCTTTTTTGGGAATTATGAACAGGTTGGAGTAAAAACCCATCCCTTGTTCTCCTAATGGAACAGGATGAATCACTCCCATGCTTAACAGGTCTTCTACACAGTGTAAGAATGCCTGTTCGAAGATAATTGAGACCTGTGGAACCTTCCCCTGAATTCCAGGAGATAACCTTGAGAAACTATTTCTAGCGCCCAAGGATCCTGAACATCTCTTGCCCAAGCCTGAGCAAAGAGAGAAAGTCTGCCCCCCACCAGATCCGGTCCCAGATCGGGGGCCAACACTTCATGCTGTTTTGGTAGCAGTGGCAGGTGACTTGGCCTGCTTACCCTTGTTCCAGCCTTGCATCGGCCTCCAGGCTGGCTTGGTTTGAGAAGTATTACCCTCTTGCTTAGAGGGTGTAGAATTTGAGGCTGGTCCGTTTCTGCGAAAGGGACGAAAATTTGGTTTATTTTTAGCCTTAAAAGACCTATCCAGAGGAAGGGCGTGGCCCTTTCCCCCAGTGATGTCTGAAATAATCTCTTTCAAGTCAGGGCCAAACAGTGTTTTACCCTTGAAAGGGATGTTAAGCAAAAGCGCTCTGCGCGCCACGATAGCAAACCCTGAATTATTCGCCGCTAATCTAGCTAATTGCAAAGCGGCATCTAAAATAAAAGAGTTAGCCAATTTAAAAGCTTGAACTCTGTCCAAAACCTCCTCGTACGAAGATTCTTTATTGAGCGACTTTTCTAGTTCTTCGAACCAGAAACACGCAGCTGTAGTGACAGGAACAATGCATGAAATTGGTAGTAGAAGGTAACCTTGCTGAACAAACATCTTTTTAAGCAAACCCTCTAACCTTAAATCCATAGGATCTTGAAAGCACAACTATCTTCTATAGGAATAGAAGTGCGTTTGTTTAGAGTAGAAACCGCCCCCTCGACCTTGGGGACTGTATGCCATAAGTCCTTTCTGGGGTCGACTATAGGAAATAATTTCTTAAATATAGGGGGAGGACAAAAGGTATGCCGGGCCTTTCCCACTCCTTATTTACTATGTCCGCCACCCGCTTGGGTATAGGAAAAACATCGGGGGGCACCGGAACCTCTAGGAACTTGTCCATCTTACCTAATTTCTCTGGAATGACCAAATTGTCACAATCATCCAGAGTAGATAATACCTCCTTAAGTAGTGCGTGGAGATGTTCTAATTAAAATTTAAAAGTTACAATATCAGGTTCTGCTTGTTGAGAAATTTTCCCTGAATCTGAAATTTCTCCCTCAGACAAAACCTCCCTCCTGGCCCCTTCAGATAGGTGTGAGGGTATGTCAGAACAGATATCATCAGCGTCCTCTTGCTCTTCAGTGTTTAAAACAGAGCAATCACGCTTTCTCTGATAAGTAGGCATTTTGGAAAAAATGCATGCAATAGAATTATCCATTACAGCCATTAAGTGTTGTATGGTAATAAGTATTGGCGCACTAGATGTACTAGGAGCCTCTTGTGTGGGCAAAACTGGTGTAGACACAGAAGGGGATGATGCAGTACCATGCTTACTCCCCTCATTAGAGGAATCATCTTGGGCAATATCATATCTATGGCATTATAATCCCTACTTTGTTTGGACATTATGACACAAATATATCACATATATTTAAAAGTGGAGACACATTGGCTTTCATACATATAGAACATCGTTATCTGATGGTTCAGACATGTTAAACAGGCTTAAACTTGTCAACAAAGCACAAAAAACGTTTTACAATAAAACCGTTACTGTCCCTTTAAATTTTAAACTGAACACACTTTATTACTGAATATGTGAAAAAGTATGAAGGAATTGTTCAAAATTCACCAAAATTTCACCACAGTAACTTAAAGCCTTGAAAGTATTGCACACCAAATTTGAAAGCTTTAACCCTTAAAATAACGGAACCGGAGCCGTTTTTACATTTAACCCCTATACAGTCCCAGGTATCTGCTTTGCTGAGACCCAACCAAGCCCAGAGGGGAATACGATACCAAATGATGCCTTCTATAAGCTTTTTCAGTGGTTCTTAGCTCCTCACACATGCATCTGCATGCCATGCTTTCCAAAAACAACTGCGCATTAGAGGCGCGAAAATGAGGCTCTGTCTATGACTAGAAAAGGCCCCCAGTGAAAAAGGTGTCCAATACAGTGCCTGCCGTTTTTATTAAAACAATCCCCAAGATTTAACAACTATTAAAAGTAATAATCTGCCAAATATACTTAGTAAAGTAATCGTTTTAGCCCAGAAAAATGTCTACCAGTTTTTTAAGCCCTAATGAAGCCCTTTATTCTTTTACTTAAACTAAGAAAATGGCTTACCGGTTCCCATAGGGAAAATGACAGCTTCCAGCATTACCAAGTCTTGTTAGAAATGTGTCATACCTCAAGCAGCAAAGTCTGCCCACTGTTTCCCCCAACTGAAGTTACTTCATCTCAACAGTCCTGTGTGGAAACAGCCATCGATTTTAGTAACGGTTGCTAAAATCATTTTCCTCTTACAAACAGAAATCTTCATCTCTTTTCTGTTCCAGAGTAAATAGTACATACCAGCACTATTTTAAAATAACAAACTCTTGATTGAAGAACAAAAACTACATTTAAACACCAAAAAACTCTAAGCCATCTCCGTGGAGATGTTGCCTGTGCAACGGCAAAGAGAATGACTGGGGTAGGCGGAGCCTAGGAGGGACTATATGGCCAGCTTTGCTGGGCTCTTTGCCATTTCCTGTTGGGGAGGAGAATATCCCACAAGTAAGGATGACGCCGTGGACCGGACACACCTATGTTGGAGAAAAATAAATAAAAAACAGAATTTATGTTTACCTGATAAATTACTTTCTCCAACGGTGTGTCCGGTCCACGGCGTCATCCTTACTTGTGGGATATTCTCCTCCCCAACAGGAAATGGCAAAGAGCCCAGCAAAGCTGGTCACATGATCCCTCCTAGGCTCCGCCTACCCCAGTCATTCGACCGACGTAAAGGAGGAATATTTGCATAGGAGAAATCATATGATACCGTGGTGACTGTAGTTAAAGAAAATAAATTATCAGACCTGATTAAAAAACCAGGGCGGGCCGTGGACCGGACACACCGTTGGAGAAAGTAATTTATCAGGTAAACATAAATTCTGTTTTCTCCAACATAGGTGTGTCCGGTCCACGGCGTCATCCTTACTTGTGGGAACCAATACCAAAGCTTTAGGACACGGATGAAGGGAGGGAGCAAATCAGGTCACCTAGATGGAAGGCACCACGGCTTGCAAAACCTTTCTCCCAAAAATAGCCTCAGAAGAAGCAAAAGTATCAAATTTGTAAAATTTAGTAAAAGTGTGCAGTGAAGACCAAGTCGCTGCCTTACATATCTGATCAACAGAAGCCTCGTTCTTGAAGGCCCATGTGGAAGCCACAGCCCTAGTGGAATGAGCTGTGATTCTTTCAGGAGGCTGCCGTCCGGCAGTCTCGTAAGCCAATCTGATGATGCTTTTAATCCAAAAAGAGAGAGAGGTAGAAGTTGCTTTTTGACCTCTCCTTTTACCAGAATAAACAACAAACAAAGAAGATGTTTGTCTAAAATCCTTTGTAGCATCTAAATAGAATTTTAGAGCACGAACTACATCCAAATTGTGCAACAAACGTTCCTTCTTTGAAACTGGATTCGGACACAAAGAAGGCACGACTATCTCCTGGTTAATGTTTTTGTTAGAAACAACTTTCGGAAGAAAGCCAGGTTTAGTACGTAAAACCACCTTATCTGCATGGAACACCAGATAAGGAGGAGAACACTGCAGAGCAGATAATTCTGAAACTCTTCTAGCAGAAGAAATTGCAACCAAAAACAAAACTTTCCAAGATAATAACTTAATATCAACGGAATGTAAGGGTTCAAACGGAACCCCCTGAAGAACTGAAAGAACTAAATTGAGACTCCAAGGAGGAGTCAAAGGTTTGTAAACAGGCTTGATTCTAACCAGAGCCTGAACAAAGGCTTGAACATCTGGCACAGCTGCCAGCTTTTTGTGAAGTAACACAGACAAGGCAGAAATCTGTCCCTTCAAAGAACTTGCAGATAATCCTTTCTCCAAACCTTCTTGAAGAAAGGATAGAATCTTAGGAATTTTTACCTTGTCCCAAGGGAATCCTTTAGATTCACACCAACAGATATATTTTTTCCATATTTTGTGGTAGATTTTTCTAGTTACAGGCTTTCTGGCCTGAACAAGAGTATCAATGACAGAATCTGAGAACCCTCGCTTTGATAAGATCAAGCGTTCAATCTCCAAGCAGTCAGTTGGAGTGAGACCAGATTCGGATGTTCGAACGGACCTTGAACAAGAAGGTCTCGTCTCAAAGGTAGCTTCCATGGTGGAGCCGATGACATATTCACCAGGTCTGCATACCAAGTCCTGCGTGGCCACGCAGGAGCTATCAAGATCACCGATGCCCTCTCCTGATTGATCCTGGCTACCAGCCTGGGGATGAGGGGAAACGGCGGGAATACATAAGCTAGTTTGAAGGTCCAAGGTGCTACTAGTGCATCTACTAGAGTCGCCTTGGGATCCCTGGATCTGGACCCGTAACAAGGAACCTTGAAGTTCTGACGAGAGGCCATCAGATCCATGTCTGGAATGCCCCACAATTGAGTAATTTGGGCAAAGATTTCCGGATGGAGTTCCCACTCCCCCGGATGAAATGTCTGACGACTCAGAAAATCCGCTTCCCAATTTTCCACTCCTGGGATGTGGATTGCAGACAAGTGGCAGGAGTGAGTCTCCGCCCATTGAATGATTTTGGTCACTTCTTCCATCGCCAGGGAACTCCTTGTTCCCCCCTGATGGTTGACGTACGCAACAGTCGTCATGTTGTCTGATTGAAACCGTATGAACTTGGCCTTTGCTAGCTGAGGCCAAGCCTTGAGAGCATTGAATATCGCTCTTAGTTCCAGAATATTTATCGGGAGAAGAGATTCTTCCCGAGACCAAAGACCCTGAGCTTTCAGGGGTCCCCAGACCGCGCCCCAGCCCACCAGACTGGCGTCGGTCGTGACAATGACCCACTCTGGTCTGCGGAAGCTCATCCCCTGTGACAGTTTGTCCAGGGACAGCCACCAACGGAGTGAATCTCTGGTCCTCTGATCTACTTGTATCGTCGGAGACAAGTCTGTATAGTCCCCATTCCACTGACTGAGCATGCACAGTTGTAATGGTCTTAGATGAATTCGCGCAAAAGGAACTATGTCCATTGCCGCTACCATCAAACCTATTACTTCCATGCACTGCGCTATGGAAGGAAGAGGAACAGAATGAAGTATTTGACAAGAGTTTAGAAGTTTTGATTTTCTGGCCTCTGTCAGAAAAATCCTCATTTCTAAGGAGTCTATTATTGTTCCCAAGAAGGGAACCCTTGTTGACGGAGATAGCGAACTTTTTTCTACGTTCACTTTCCACCCGTGAGATCTGAGAAAGGCCAGGACAATGTCCGTGTGAGCCTTTGCTTGTGGAAGGGACGACGCTTGAATCAGAATGTCGTCCAAGTAAGGTACTACTGCAATGCCCCTTGGTCTTAGCACCGCTAGAAGGGACCCTAGTACCTTTGTGAAAATTCTTGTTTAGGATCTTGAGATCTAAGATTGGTCTGAATGTTCCCTCTTTTTTGGGAACTACGAACAGATTGGAGTAGAACCCCATCCCTTGTTCTCCTAATGGAACAGGATGAATCACTCCCATTATTAACAGGTCTTCTACACAATGTAAGAATGCCTGTTTTTTTATGTGGTCTGAAGACAATTGAGACCTGTGGAACCTCCCCCTTGGGGGAAGCCCCTTGAATTCCAGAAGATAACCTTGGGAGACTATTTCTAGTGCCCAAGGATCCAGAACATCTCTTGCCCAAGCCTGAGCGAAGAGAGAGAGTCTGCCCCCCACCAGATCCGGTCCCGGATCGGGGGCCAACATCTCATGCTGTCTTGGTAGCAGTGGAAGGTTTCTTGGCCTGCTTTCCTTTGTTCCAGCCTTGCATTGGCCTCCAGGCTGGCTTGGCTTGAGAAGTATTACCCTCTTGCTTAGAGGACGTAGCACTTGGGGCTGGTCCGTTTCTGCGAAAGGGACGAAAATTAGGTTTATTTTTGGCTTTGAAAGACCTATCCTGAGGAAGGGCGTGGCCCTTGCCCCCAGTGATATCAGAGATAATCTCTTTCAAGTCAGGGCCAAACAGCGTTTTCCCCTTGAAAGGAATGTTAAGCAATTTGTTCTTGGAAGACGCATCCGCTGACCAAGATTTTAGCCAAAGCGCTCTGCGCGCCACAATAGCAAAACCAGAATTTTTCGCCGCTAACCTAGCCAATTGCAAAGTGGCGTCTAGGGTGAAAGAATTAGCCAATTTGAGAGCATGAATTCTGTCCATAATCTCCTCATAAGAAGAAGAATTATTATTGAGCGCCTTTTCTAGTTCATCGAACCAGAAACACGCTGCTGTAGTGACAGGAACAATGCATGAAATTGGTTGTAGAAGGTAACCTTGCTGAACAAACATCTTTTTAAGCAAACCTTCTAATTTTTTATCCATAGGATCTTTGAAAGCACAACTATCTTCTATGGGTATAGTGGTGTGTTTGTTTAGAGTAGAAACCGCCCCCTCGACCTTGGGGACTTTCTGCCATAAGTCCTTTCTGGGGTCGACCATAGGAAACAATTTTTTAAATATGGGGGGAGGGACGAAAGGTATACCGGGCCTTTCCCATTCTTTATTTACAATGTCCGCCACCCGCTTGGGTATAGGAAAAGCTTCGGGGGGCCCCGGGACCTCTAGGAACTTGTCCATTTTACATAATTTCTCTGGAATGACCAAATTCTCACAATCATCCAGAGTAGATAACACCTCCTTAAGCAGAGCGCGGAGATGTTCCAATTTAAATTTAAATGTAATCACATCAGGTTCAGCTTGTTGAGAAATTTTCCCTGAATCTGAAATTTCTCCCTCAGACAAAACCTCCCTGGCCCCCTCAGACTGGTGTAGGGGCACTTCAGAACCAATATCATCAGCGTCCTCATGCTCTTCAGTATTTTCTAAAACAGAGCAGTCGCGCTTTCGCTGATAAGTGGGCATTTTGGCTAAAATGTTTTTGATAGAATTATCCATTACAGCCGTTAATTGTTGCATAGTAAGGAGTATTGGCGCACTAGATGTACTAGGGGCCTCCTGAGTGGGCAAGACTGGTGTAGACGAAGGAGGGGATGATGCAGTACCATGCTTACTCCCCTCACTTGAGGAATCATCTTGGGCATCATTTTCTCTAAATTTTGTGTCACATAAATCACATCTATTTAAATGAGAAGGAACCTTGGCTTCCCCACATACAGAACACAGTCTATCTGGTAGTTCAGACATGTTAAACAGGCATAAACTTGATAACAAAGTACAAAAAACGTTTTAAAATAAAACCGTTACTGTCACTTTAAATTTTAAACTGAACACACTTTATTACTGCAAATGTGAAAAAGTATGAAGGAATTGTTCAAAATTCACCAAAATTTAACCCTTAAAATAACGGAACCGGAGCCGTTTTTATATTTAACCCCTTTACAGTCCCTGGTATCTGCTTTGCTGAGACCCAACCAAGTCCAAAGGGGAATACGATACCAAATGACGCCTTCAGAAAGTCTTTTCTATGTATCAGAGCTCCTCACACATGCATCTGCATGTCATGCTTCCCAAAAACAAGTGCGCAATAGAGGCGCGAAAATGAGACTCTGCCTATGATTAGGGAAAGCCCCTAGAGAATAAGGTGTCCAATACAGTGCCTGCCGGTTATTTTACATAGTTCCCAAGATTAAAATAATTCCTCAAGGCTATGGGGTATAAAAACAGAATTTATGTTTACCTGATAAATTACTTTCTCCAACGGTGTGTCCGGTCCACGGCGTCATCCTTACTTGTGGGATATTCTCTTCCCCAACAGGAAATGGCAAAGAGCCCAGCAAAGCTGGTCACATGATCCCTCCTAGGCTCCGCCTACCCCAGTCATTCGACCGACGTTAAGGAGGAATATTTGCATAGGAGAAACCATATGGTACCGTGGTGACTGTAGCTAAAGAAAATAAATTATCAGACCTGATTAAAAAAACCAGGGCGGGCCGTGGACCGGACACACCGTTGGAGAAAGTAATTTATCAGGTAAACATAAATTCTGTTTTCTCCAACATAGGTGTGTCCGGTCCACGGCGTCATCCTTACTTGTGGGAACCAATACCAAAGCTTTAGGACACGGATGAAGGGAGGGAGCAAATCAGGTCACCTAAATGGAAGGCACCACGGTTTGCAAAACCTTTCTCCCAAAAATAGCCTCAGAAGAAGCAAAAGTATCAAACTTGTAAAATTTGGTAAAAGTGTGCAGTGAAGACCAAGTCGCTGCCCTACATATCTGATCAACAGAAGCCTCGTTCTTGAAGGCCCATGTGGAAGCCACAGCCCTAGTGGAATGAGCTGTGATTCTTTCGGGAGGCTGCCGTCCGGCAGTCTCGTAAGCCAATCTGATGATGCTTTTAATCCAAAAAGAGAGAGAGGTAGAAGTTGCTTTTTGACCTCTCCTTTTACCGGAATAAACAACAAACAAGGAAGATGTTTGTCTAAAATCCTTTGTAGCATCTAAATAGAATTTTAGAGCGCGAACAACATCCAAATTGTGCAACAAACGTTCCTTCTTTGAAACTGGTTTCGGACACAGAGAAGGTACGATAATCTCCTGGTTAATGTTTTTGTTAGAAACAACTTTTGGAAGAAAACCAGGTTTAGTACGTAAAACCACCTTATCTGCATGGAACACCAGATAAGGAGGAGAACACTGCAGAGCAGATAATTCTGAAACTCTTCTAGCAGAAGAAATTGCAACTAAAAACAAAACTTTCCAAGATAACAACTTAATATCAACGGAATGTAAGGGTTCAAACGGAACCCCCTGAAGAACTGAAAGAACTAAATTGAGACTCCAAGGAGGAGTCAAAGGTTTGTAAACAGGCTTAATTCTAACCAGAGCCTGAACAAAGGCTTGAACATCTGGCACAGCTGCCAGCTTTTTGTGAAGTAACACAGACAAGGCAGAAATCTGTCCCTTCAGGGAACTTGCAGATAATCCTTTTTCCAATCCTTCTTGAAGGAAGGATAGAATCTTAGGAATCTTAACCTTGTCCCAAGGGAATCCTTTAGATTCACACCAACAGATATATTTTTTCCAAATTTTGTGGTAAATCTTTCTAGTTACAGGCTTTCTGGCCTGAACAAGAGTATCGATAACAGAATCTGAGAACCCTCGCTTCGATAAGATCAAGCGTTCAATCTCCAAGCAGTCAGCTGGAGTGAAACCAGATTCGGATGTTCGAACGGACCCTGAACAAGAAGGTCTCGTCTCAAAGGTAGCTTCCAAGGTGGAGCCGATGACATATTCACCAGATCTGCATACCAAGTCCTGCGTGGCCACGCAGGAGCTATCAAGATCACCGACGCCCTCTCCTGATTGATCCTGGCTACCAGCCTGGGGATGAGAGGAAACGGCGGGAACACATAAGCTAGTTTGAAGGTCCAAGGTGCTACTAGTGCATCCACTAGAGCCGCCTTGGGATCCCTGGATCTGGACCCGTAGCAAGGAACTTTGAAGTTCTGACGAGAGGCCATCAGATCCATGTCTGGAATGCCCCACAGCTGAGTGACTTGGGCAAAGATTTCCGGATGGAGTTCCCACTCCCCCGGATGCAATGTCTGACGACTCAGAAAATCCGCTTCCCAATTTTCCACTCCTGGGATGTGGATAGCAGACAGGTGGCAGGAGTGAGACTCCGCCCATAGAATGATTTTGGTCACTTCTTCCATCGCTAGGGAACTCCTTGTTCCCCCCTGATGGTTGATGTACGCAACAGTTGTCATGTTGTCTGATTGAAACCGTATGAACTTGGCCCTCGCTAGCTGAGGCCAAGCCTTGAGAGCATTGAATATCGCTCTCAGTTCCAGAATATTTATCGGTAGAAGAGATTCTTCCCGAGACCAAAGACCCTGAGCTTTCAGGGATCCCCAGACCGCGCCCCAGCCCATCAGACTGGCGTCGGTCGTGACAATGACCCACTCTGGTCTGCGGAATGTCATCCCTTGTGACAGGTTGTCCAGGGACAGCCACCAACGGAGTGAGTCTCTGGTCCTCTGATTTACTTGTATCTTCGGAGACAAGTCTGTATAGTCCCCATTCCACTGACTGAGCATGCACAGTTGTAATGGTCTTAGATGAATGCGCGCAAAAGGAACTATGTCCATTGCCGCTACCATCAAACCGATCACTTCCATGCACTGCGCTATGGAAGGAAGAGGAACGGAATGAAGTATCCGACAAGAGTCTAGAAGTTTTGTTTTTCTGGCCTCTGTCAGAAAAATCCTCATTTCTAAGGAGTCTATTATTGTTCCCAAGAAGGGAACCCTTGTTGACGGAGATAGAGAACTCTTTTCCACGTTCACTTTCCATCCGTGAGATCTGAGAAAGGCCAGGACAATGTCCGTGTGAGCCTTTGCTTGAGGAAGGGACGACGCTTGAATCAGAATGTCGTCCAAGTAAGGTACTACAGCAATGCCCCTTGGTCTTAGCACAGCTAGAAGGGACCCTAGTACCTTTGTGAAAATCCTTGGAGCAGTGGCTAATCCGAAAGGAAGCGCCACGAACTGGTAATGCTTGTCCAGGAATGCGAACCTTAGGAACCGATGATGTTCCTTGTGGATAGGAATATGTAGATACGCATCCTTTAAATCCACCGTGGTCATGAATTGACCTTCCTGGATGGAAGGAAGAATAGTTCGAATGGTTTCCATCTTGAACGATGGAACCTTGAGAAACTTGTTTAAGATCTTGAGATCTAAGATTGGTCTGAACGTTCCCTCTTTTTTGGGAACTATGAACAGATTGGAGTAGAACCCCATCCCTTGTTCTCTTAATGGAACAGGATGAATCACTCCCATTTTTAACAGGTCTTCTACACAATGTAAGAATGCCTGTCTTTTTATGTGGTCTGAAGACAACTGAGACCTGTGGAACCTCCCCCTTGGGGGAAGCCCCTTGAATTCCAGAAGATAACCTTGGGAGACTATTTCTAGCGCCCAAGGATCCAGAACATCTCTTGCCCAAGCCTGAGCGAAGAGAGAGAGTCTGCCCCCCACCAGATCCGGTCCCGGATCGGGGGCCAACATTTCATGCTGTCTTGGTAGCAGTGGCAGGTTTCTTGGCCTGCTTTCCCTTGTTCCAGCCTTGCATTGGTCTCCAAGCTGGCTTGGCTTGAGAAGTATTACCCTCTTGCTTAGAGGACGTAGCACTTTGGGCTGGTCCGTTTCTACGAAAGGGACGAAAATTAGGTTTATTTTTTGCCTTGAAAGGCCGATCCTGAGGAAGGGCGTGGCCCTTACCCCCAGTGATATCAGAGATAATCTCT
Source organism: Bombina bombina (assembly GCF_027579735.1). NCBI lineage: Eukaryota > Metazoa > Chordata > Amphibia > Anura > Bombinatoridae > Bombina > Bombina bombina. The sequence goes on from NC_069500.1 coordinate 93,040,881, forward strand.
TTCAAGTCAGGGCCAAACAGCGTTTTCCCCTTGAAAGGAATGTTAAGTAGCTTGTTCTTGGAAGACGCATCAGCTGACCAAGATCTCAACCAAAGCGCTCTGCGCGCCACAATAGCAAACCCAGAATTCTTAGCCGCTAACCTAGCCAATTGCAAAGTGGCGTCTAGGGTGAAAGAATTAGCCAATTTGAGAGCATTGATTCTGTCCATAATCTCCTCATAAGGAGGAGAATCACTATCGACCGCCTTTATCAGCTCATCGAACCAGAAACATGCGGCTGTAGCGACAGGGACAATGCATGAAATTGGTTGTAGAAGGTAACCCTGCTGAACAAACATCTTTTTAAGTAAACCTTCTAATTTTTTATCCATAGGATCTTTGAAAGCACAACTATCCTCTATGGGTATAGTGGTGCGTTTGTTTAAAGTGGAAACCGCTCCCTCGACCTTGGGGACTGTCTGCCATAAGTCCTTTCTGGGGTCGACCATAGGAAACAATTTTTTAAATATGGGGGGAGGGACGAAAGGAATACCGGGCCTTTCCCATTCTTTATTAACAATGTCCGCCACCCGCTTGGGTATAGGAAAAGCTTCTGGGAGCCCCGGGACCTCTAGGAACTTGTCCATTTTACATAGTTTCTCTGGGATGACCAACTTGTCACAATCATCCAGAGTGGATAATACCTCCTTAAGCAGAATGCGGAGATGTTCCAACTTAAATTTAAACGTAATCACATCAGGTTCAGCTTGTTGAGAAATGTTCCCTGAATCAGTAATTTCTCCCTCAGACAAAACCTCCCTGGCCCCATCAGACTGGGTTAGGGGCCCTTCAGAACCATTATTTTCAGCGTCGTCATGCTCTTCAGTATCTAAAACAGAGCAGTCGCGCTTACGCTGATAAGTGTTCATTTTGGCTAAAATGTTTTTGACAGAATTATCCATTACAGCCGTTAATTGTTGCATAGTAAGGAGTATTGGCGCGCTAGATGTACTAGGGGCCTCCTGAGTGGGCAAGACTCGTGTAGACGAAGGAGGGAATGATGCAGTACCATGCTTACTCCCCTCACTTGAGGAATCATCTTGGGCATCATTGTCATTGTCACATAAATCACATTTATTTAAATGAATAGGAATTCTGGCTTCCCCACATTCAGAACACAGTCTATCTGGTAGTTCAGACATGTTAAACAGGCATAAACTTGATAACAAAGTACAAAAAACGTTTTAAAATAAAACCGTTACTGTCACTTTAAATTTTAAACTGAACACACTTTATTACTGCAATTGCGAAAAAACATGAAGGAATTGATCAAAATTCACCAAATTTTCACCACAGTGTCTTAAAGCCTTAAAAGTATTGCACACCAAATTTGGAAGCTTTAACCCTTAAAATAACGGAACCGGAGCCGTTTTTAACTTTAACCCCTATACAGTCCCTGGTATCTGCTTTGCTGAGACCCAACCAAGCCCAAAGGGGAATACGATACCAAATGACGCCTTCAGAAAGTCTTTTCTAAGTATCAGAGCTCCTCTCACATGCGACTGCATGTCATGCCTCTCAAAAACAAGTGCGCAACACCGGCGCGAAAATGAGGCTCTGCCTATGATTTGGGAAAGCCCCTAAAGAATAAGGTGTCTAAAACAGTGCCTGCCGATATTATTATATCAAAATACCCAGATTAAATGATTCCTCAAGGCTAAATATGTGTTAAAAATGAATCGATTTAGCCCAGATAAAGTCTACAGTCTTAATAAGCCCCTGTGAAGCCCTTATTTACGATCTTAATAAACATGGCTTACCGGATCCCATAGGGAAAATGACAGCTTCCAGCATTACATCGTCTTGTTAGAATGTGTCATACCTCAAGCAGCAAGAGACTGCTCACTGTTCCCCCAACTGAAGTTAATTGCTCTCAACAGTCCTGTGTGGAACAGCCATGGATTTTAGTGACGGTGCTAAAATCATTTTCCTCATACAAACAGAAATCTTCATCTCTTTTCTGTTTCTGAGTAAATAGTACATACCAGCACTATTTCAAAATAACAAACTCTTGATTGAATAATAAAAACTACAGTTAAACACTAAAAAACTCTAAGCCATCTCCGTGGAGATGTTGCCTGTACAACGGCAAAGAGAATGACTGGGGTAGGCGGAGCCTAGGAGGGATCATGTGACCAGCTTTGCTGGGCTCTTTGCCATTTCCTGTTGGGGAAGAGAATATCCCACAAGTAAGGATGACGCCGTGGACCGGACACACCTATGTTGGAGAAATATGCTTATATATAAATCGTTTTAGCCCAGAAAATGTCTACAGTCTTAAAAGCCCTTGTGAAGCCCTTTTTTCTTTATGTAATAAAAATGGCTTACCGGATCCCATAGGGAAAATGACAGCTTCCAGCATTACATGGTCTTGTTAGAATGTGTCATAACTCAAGCAGCAAAAGTCTGCTCACTGTTTCCCCCAACTGAAGTTAATTCCTCTCAACAGTCCTGTGTGGAAACAGCCATCGATTTTAGTAACGGTTGCTAAAATCATTTTCCTCTTACAAACAGAAATCTTCATCTCTTTTCTGTTTCAGAGTAAATAGTACATACCAGCACTATTTTAAAATAAACTCTTGATTGAATAATAAAAACTACAGTTAAACACTAAAAAACTCTAAGCCATCTCCGTGGAGATGTTGCCTGTACAACGGCAAAGAGAATGACTGGGGTAGGCGGAGCCTAGGAGGGATCATGTGACCAGCTTTGCTGGGCTCTTTGCCATTTCCTGTTGGGGAGGAGAATATCCCACAAGTAAGGATGACGCCGTGGACCGGACACACCTATGTTGGAGAAAAATAATGTGGTTGCATATATCTTATAACTGGGGATGTAGCTGTGTTCAGAATTAAGCAATCGCATTCAAAATCATGTTAAATAGGAGTCAGCATACACCTGCCATTATTTAAAGTGCCTCTGATTAAACCCAAATAAAGTTCCGCTGCTCTAGTTGGTCTTTCCTGAAATTTTCTTAGTCGCATCCCACAGCAAAAGTCATGGTCCACAGAGAGCTTCCAAAGCATCAGAGTGATCTCATTGTTAAAAGGTATCAGTCAGGAGAAGGGTACAAAAGAATTTCCAAGGCATTAGATATACCATGGAACACAGTGAAGACAGTCATCATCAAGTGGAGAAAATATGGCACAACAGTGACATTACCAAGAACTGGACGTCCCTCCAAACTTGATGAAAAGACGAGAAGAAAACTGGTCTTGGAGGCTACCAAGAGGCCTACAGCAACATTAAAGGAGCTGCAGGAATATCTGGCAAGTACTGGCTGTGTGGTACATGTGACAACAATCTCCCGTATTCTTCATATGTCTGGGCTATGGGGTGGAGTGGCAAGACAAAAACCTTTTCTTACGAAGAAAAACATCCAAGCCAGGCTACATTTTGCAAAAACACATCTGAAGTCTCCCAAAAGCATGTGGGAAAAGGTGTTATGGTCTGATGAAACCAAGGTTGAACTTTTTGGCCAGAATTCCAAAAGATATATTTGGTGAAAAAACAACACTGCACATCACCAAAAGAACACCATACCCATAGTGAAGCATGGTGGTGGCAGCATCATGCTTTGGGGCTGTTTTTCTTCAGCTGGAACTGGGGCCTTAGTTAAGCTAGAGGGAATTATGAACAGTTCCAAATACCAGTCAATATTTGCACAAAAGCTTCAGGCTTCTGCTAGAAAGCTGAACATGAATAGGAACTTCATCTTTCAGCATGACTACGACCCAAAGCATACATCCAAATCAACAAAGGAATGGCTTCAATAGAAGAAGATTAAAGTTTTAGAATGGCCCAGCCAGAGCCCAGACCTAAATCCGATTGAAAATCTGTGGGGTGATCTGAAGAGGGCTGTGCACAGGAGATGCCCGCGCAATCTGACAGATTTGGAGTGTTTTTGCAAAGAAGAGTGGGCAAATCTTGCCAAGTCAAAATGTGCCATGCTGATAGACTCATACCCAAAAAGACTGAGTGCTGTAATAAAATCAAAAGGTGCTTCAACAAAGTATTAGTTTAAGGGTGTCCACACTTATGCAACCATATTTTATTTTTATATTTTTTCTTCCCTCTACCTAAAACATTTCAGTTTGTTTTTCAATTGAGTTTTACAGTTTATAGGTCACATTAAAGGTGGAAAAAGTTCTGAAATGATTTATCTTTGTCTCATTATATATATACACACACACACATATATATATATATATATATATACACACACACATTATATATATATATATATATATATATATATATATATATTGTTAATTAAAGGATTACTTTTTTACATACAAAATACTAACATATTATATTTCATTATCATATATTAAAACTTACTGTAGTTTATTTTCATAAAAACGAATCAACCAAAAGTTTTATTTTTGATAATTATTATCCGGCAATGACTAACCATTTCCAGCCCACCATTTTCGGCATTATGTGCAGAACATCAGTAGCCTATGAAACTGCGATCTTATGCATATCATTATCTGCATAATCCTTGCTAATAAGCATGCGCATAAATTCGTCTAAATCGCGCATGCGCATTTCTAATGACTGAAGCCAAAGTTACCCACATGTAGACACTTCTCACGCTTGCGCATTAGACAAAAAAATCAATCCAATCGGTTATCCAGACTTAATGCATACTATAGAAAGTATTGTGTTTCACTTTCTACGTTTTATATGTTGACAACTATTTAATTTTTACATTTAGCTTGTTTGTTTCAAGGGAGATTCTCTTTAGTCTAAAGTACTTGCAAATATAATATATCAAAATCAAAGTATTGCATAATGTTTCAAAGTTATGGTTTGCTCATTTATTCTAGGGCGATTCTGCAAGCGTTAGCAAGAAAATTACTTACGTTATATGCGCAGCTCAATCGACTGCTGCTCTATAGATTCTTCTCGCCTTATCTAACTGCAGATTGTGAAGTTTTATGTGATGCTGCGCTAACCTGCGCATGCGCAATACTTCAAAAAGACGCCTTGTTTCAACTGCAGTTGTCAGCACGGATTGGGAATCCGTAACGGCTGACATAGAAGTAGGTTTGGAAATAATAAATATTTCCAAGATAAATATTTTCAAAAGGCTAAATATTTCATACAGTATATACATTAGGAAAAGATCAATTTATATGTATACTACGATGTAATTGTAATTTAATTTATGACTACAGTGTCCCTTTAAAGAAAGAAAAAGTGATATAGTTTACTATCACTTTAAAGAAAGGGAAAAATTGCACATGAAAACTGTTAGAGGAAAAAGATTTCTCTCATATTTATTAGCTGCAATACGCAGATGTCATGAATGGATGTCATTAACAAGGAAACAAGTGATAAATATGACATAAAAACTATCTAGGGGCTTGGGAGCTCCTAGATGTTTTTGAAAAATATGGTGATATGGTTGAGGAACATGTACGTATGTGGGTACGCTATGTGGATGATGTGTTCATCCTATGGGACGGTACCCCTGATGAGTTCAAAGATTTTGTTTCTGTTTTTGAATAGGAATGAAAGAAATATTTTTCTGACATCTGAAACCAATGAGAAGTCCCTGTCCTTCCTAGACATTACCATCATTAGGGAAGGACAGGAGATTTTCACTGAGAATTTCAGGAAACTTACAGCAACGAATATCGTACTGCACGCTGACAGTGGACATATGGACCACCTGAAAAGGAGGGTTCCCTACGGCCAGTTCTTGCGCTTAAAAAGGAACTGCTCCTCTCTTAAAAGCTTTGATTATCATGCCTCTTTGATGAGGAAACGTTTCCTCAAAAGGGGCTATTCTCAAAGCTGCATAAAAAAAGCCTTTTGGAAAGCAAGACAGCAGTCAAGGGATGATATCTTATACAAAAAGGAAGAACCTACTTCTAACAGTATAAGGTTTATCACCAGGTTCAACAAACAGTGGGAGGACATTAGGTCAATCATTAATGGATGAAAAAGTGGGCGAAGTGGTAGGAAAGGCACCGGCCATGGCCGCGAGAAAAGCTTTCAGTTTAAAAGATAAACTGGTGAAGAGCCAATTCATTAAAGGGCCATTAAGCTCTGACTGGCTCCGCAAAAACAAAGTCGTTAAGGGGAGTTTTCCTTGCGGCCATTGTGTCTATTGTACCCATATGGATAGTACCAAAAGTTTTTCAGTAGATGGTGCTAAACGCTATGACATTAGGTTTTTCTTTAATTGTAATTCTACAGGGGTCATCTATCTTCTACGGTGTTCGTGCCCGGTCTATGTTGGCAAAACCAAAAGAGCCATGAAGGACCGGGTACAAGAACACAGAGATGACATCACAAAACTAAGGGATACCAATGTGGGAAAACATTTTGCATGTGCACACAACAGTGATGCACACTCCCTCACTTTTGTGGTAATTGACAATGGAATCTCCTCTGGGAGAGGTGGGGATAATAATAAGGTATTGCTTCAAAAAGAAGCCAAATGGATCTTTAGGTTAGGGACTAGATTCCCCTCTGGCTTAAATGAAAGACTTGAATATGCCTGCTTTTTATGATGCTGAATATAAATGATCAGTGCACTAGTAATCAACCTGTATATTTTCAATAAGTAACTTCCTCAACATTTCTTTGGTTTGTAAATTTATGAGAGTGAGTGCCATATCAATTTGTGATGAATGTGTCTTTGATTATGTAGCCGTTTCAGTTCCAGCACTAGGAATAAAGTTGCTACCTTCTAGGCTATATAGTTATCCTTATCTAATGGGTATAATTGTGTTCTCTACTTATTTGATAAGTTGTAAAATATTATGTGAGTTCACTTTAAGAAATTGATAGGCGAATCACCTGAGCACATACAGGTGCTATAAAGGAGATGGTTCTGAGATACCAATCATGCCCTGATGAAGCCACTGACACGCAAGAAATTTGTGGGGGTGAAACGCTCATGACGTTAGCACTAAGCATGTTTGTCTTGATACTATATGTGTTGTTTTATTTGTGGACACCAATTGTGGGCTATGTTCAAATACGTCTTTGAAATCTGAGACATTTGACCTTGCACTGTGTGGAGTCTGAAGTCTGCAGTGGTTTGTGAGCTGGTGGGAGGCGTTTTCCGGACATCCAGTAACCTTCTAAGAGGTGGAATCGGATTTACCCCGCTGAGCTTTATCACACTGAACTGTGCTCACTGCTTGCCTCAAAGTTATCCTACTTCAAATCCAGTTTGCTGATTTACCCCTGTGCTGGTATCACATCCTAGCCGGTTGCACTAAAGTGTCTGACCCAGGACGGGCTCCACGGCTGCTGGGGTTGAGAGATCGATATTCTACCAATCGGAGGAGAGGTGTGTAAGGTTGCTGACACACCATCCCTGTGACGTCACTGCCGCGAAATTTGGAAGCAATGAGGAGAGGAGCGTGAAGGCGGTTTGTATACATAGAGCTGCGAGAATAAAAGGTTACACTTTTACCGATGGTCTAATCAGTCTCAAGTTTGAAGCCCTTTCTGTGAGAAGCACAAAGATGGACGGTTTGGGAGGTACCTCCATGATATAATGCTTACGGTTTTGTGGCTGGCCAAACATAGCAGACTTTGTTTGCCATTATCTGTCTAAAACAACAGTTACATTGATTTAATAGCTTAGGGGTAATTTACCTCCTGAAACCTCATTGGTCAATCTCATATTTCATTGTATGTATTCTTGTTATGATGTTGTTGTATGCTAGTTTTTATGTCACATTTATCACTTGTTTCCTTGTTAATGACATCCATTCATGACATCTGCGTATTGCAGCTAATAAATATGAGAGAAATCTTTTTCCTCTAACAGTTGTCATGTGCAATTTTTCCCTTTCTTTAAAGTGATAGTAATGTATATCACTTTTTCTTTCTTTAATTAACATTGTGTATATTATTTAAAAGGGCGGCACTTTAAACTATTACAAGTAGTATTATTTCCTCCCTCCTACTCTAATAAATATATAAATATATATATATATATATATATATATATATATACATATATATATATATATATATATATATATACACACACACACACACATACATTAATATATATTTTTTTTTTACATCAGAATATTTGTTGACTAGTGGAAATTCTTTTTTTAGATTTAGAAATGTATCATTTTATTTTTAATCAGATAGTGACAAAAGGTATCTAAACATTATTGCTTAATCAAAATATTTTTTAGGATTAATTTGAACCATTTTCCACTTTGTTCTGAATGCAATAAACTGTTGAATTTTCCTAAACCTGATCATAATTTTGCAACAATGATCATAGAAACACATTCTTTACAGCTTACTGCAGAAAACAATGGTCTAAAAATAAAATGTGTGTTGTTTTCGTTATGCATTATATATTGTGAAAAATACTGCAGACATATGGGCAAGTAGATTATGCATTATAATAATCAAAAAATAATTCTTACCTTTAAGAACAACATTTAGCTTTTGGTTTTCCAAATAATCTATGACATCGATTGCTTTCTTCAGGCACTGTCTTTAATACAGCAAACAAATAATGTTATAATCTCACGCAGGAATTTATATTTCCAAATGTCTCAAATTAAGAAACAATGTGAAATCTACTCTAGGCCTTAAAGGAACATAAAACATTTTTCTTTCAAAATTCAGACAGAGCATACAATTTTAAACAACTTCCCAATTTACTTCTATTATCCTAACTTACTTTGTTTTCTTGGTGTTTGTTGAAAAACATAATTTATGCGTACCTGATAAATTCATTTGGTGAGAGTCCACAATCCATTACTCTTGGAAATTACTCTTCTCCACCACTAGGAGAAGGCAAAGATTCCCAAACCCCCAAGATCTCTATAAAATCCATCCCACCTAACACATACCTCAGTCTATTGTATAGCGAAGCAAACCTTGGTAAGAAAAAGGAATAAAAGTGATAAAAGGAGCAGGGAAAAAAAAACGAACCCCCAAAAAATTTAAGGGTGGGGTCTCATGGACCACCACGAAAGACATTAATTTATCAGGTAAGCATAAATTATGTTTTCTTTCATACAAGCGGTGAGAGTCCATGATCCACTACTACCCAAGCTGTGGAGTCCACGATGAATAGCATAGAGGGAGGGATTAAAAAATAAATAAAAAAAATCTGAGAAATTAAATCCACAACCCCAATATTTAATTAATTTATTTTTTTGAATGCACTTAAAATAAATCAAATCAGACAGCATTTCAACCAAAGACTGCTTCAGAAGAAGCAAAAAACATCAAAATGTTAGAATTTTGTAAAAGTATGCAAAGAAGACCAAGTAGCTGCCTTGCAAATCTCATCAACTGAAGTCTCATTCTTGAAAGACCAAGAAATGGAAACTGACCAAGTAGAATAAGCAGAATGTTAGACACCTCCATCATTGCCAGAGAACTGTGAGGGCCCCCCCCCCCCCGATGGTTGACATAAGCTACTGCTGTGACATTGTCTGTCTGGAAATGGAGTTGAGACTCTGTTTTCAACAGATGCCAAGCTTGAAAAGCCCTGAAAATTGCTCAGTTCTAGAATACTGATTGTTAACCTTGTCTCCTGAGAATCTAAAACTCCTTGTGCTGTCAGAAACCCCCAAACAGCTCCACCGCCTGAGAGACTTGCATCTGTAGTGATCACAGTCCAGGTAGGATGAGCAAAAAGACACCCCTGAATAATAAACTGATGATCCAGCCACCAAGATAGAGATTCACTTGTATTGGGATCCAAAAACTTAAATTATGCTTACCTGATAATTTTCTTTTCTTCTGACGGGGAGTGTCCATAGCTGCATTCATTACTTTTGGGAAATACAGAACCTGGCCACCAGGATGCGGCAAAGACACCCCAGTCAAATGGCTTAAATACTTCCCCCACTTCCCTCATCCCCCAGTCATTCTGCCAAGGGAACAAGGAACAGTAGGAGAAATATCAGGGTGAAAAAGATGCCAGAAGAATAAAAACGAAATTTACAGCCGCCCTAAAGAAAAAACGCGGGCGGGGAGCTGTGGACTCCACCTGTCGGAAAAAAAGAAAATGATCAGGTAAGCATAATTTAAGTTTTTCTTCTTAAAAGGGGAAAGTCCACCGCTGCATTCATTACTTTTGGGAAAACAATACCCAAGCTATAGAGGACACAGAATGCAAAACGGACGGGAACAAGAGGCGGCCCAGTCTGAAGGCACCACAGTCTGAAATTACCCAAACACCCAACAAAAAAAAGCTGCTTCACCAGAAGCAGAAGGAACAAATATGGAAAGGACCAAGCAACAGCCCATCAGTTAAATCCAGAAAGGCCCTTGCTAATGATCGCTTAGATCACCAGCCTCAACCGAGCATAAAGGCCTCCGAGGAGACAAAGTCCCGCAGGCTCCAAGCCCACACTTATAGCACGTATAAGAGTCGAAAAGGACCCCCAAACAACTAGGGTAAAAGGAACCCCAAGTATAGCTCCAAGAGCATAAACCGAGGTTGCAACAGGAGAAAGACCCGTAGAGAACGCACCCTACCGACCGAGCAAAGTGAAAGGAGGAAAAATCCCAGATCCCTAACTGCATGGAGTCCAAGGGACCAAAGAAAACGCTCCAACCCTAGCAAACTAGAGGGAAAAAGGTAGACCCCCCCTCCCTTACACAGAGTGCAAACCCGCACTCCAGATGGAGTGATCGAGGGGTAAAAACCACCTGAGGAGCCACTAAAAAACAGCACCATAACCTCAAATTTATGCTCCAGAGGAAGCCACAGGCTTCCCTCCAGAGTACTAAGCGGATACAAGCCACCAAGACTAGCTAATCAAAGGCTAGTAAACTGCACCAGGACTCTTCATAGAGGAAAAACTCCAAAGAAGTGCAGAGGAAATCCTTCCTAGAAAACAAAAAACAGGGAAGAGGACAGCACCCAAAGACCAGCAGAGGTAAGGAAACACAGCAAAGCCTCCCACCCAAGGAAGGCCCACAAAATCTATTGATACGCGGTCAAGGCTCAACAGAGTAGTCGGACCCACTCCAAGGCAAACGGACCCAGCACCAAGTGACTGGCAATGTCCGAAAGGACAAAGGAATTAAAAATTCCCGAACCACACAGACCCTCAGGAAGGAAAAGGATGGGATCCAGACCCCCCCCCCCCCAAGGAAAGTTTGGGTCCAGAACCCAGACCCAGCTCCCTTCCCGAAGAGAAGGGACCCTTCCAAAAAGAAGATCCTATACTGAAAACAGAAATGGCAGGACACCAGATCTAGCTGATATTCTGCACATGTGGCAGGGAAGATTCCACAAAACAGTGGAAGAAAATACCTCTGGGACACCAGGAGGATACTGTGGAATCCCCAATCCTCTCCAAAGGGAGGGGAAACACAAACATAATAGCTCACCCGCCCACAGGCATGGAGCGTAAAGCTGTAGACGGACGGTAAAAAGCCAATACCGATTGTCATCCGGCTAATACAGCCAACCCAGAAGAAAATTTACCATTCTCTGTTAAGAAAGAGAAAAATCCGTCAGAAGGGACATGAGGACGTTCTGAAATCAGAAAAACTGGGCCGTCCAGATCCAACCTAAGGGATCTGGACACAGAAAACCCCATATGTCCAGTCAAAGAAAAGAACAGGACAAGAAAACCAGACATCCAGAACCAGGAGCCGGCTTCAAAATTAATAACCCCTGAGGAACCAACGGGTTACCCCATCTGGAGAAGAACTTGCACCATGGGTGATGCAATCACAACCACATCCAAAGGTCCTTGGACACTGAACACTTGCTTAAGTATTCCAGAGATGGAGAGCTTAACCCTAAAGGCTCAAGGGACAACACCAGCTAGGTCTTAAGACCAAGGAAAAACTTACAAGAAAACAGAGCTCCAAACCTAGAAAATCTAGTTTGTTTGAGAAGACAAATAGTCTCCAAAGATCCACTCGGGATCAATCTCCCAGAAGCCCTTACAGCTCGAGGAATGTACGATGAACGAGCATCCCAAACTCCTAGCAAGCGACAGATCAAACCAAAACGCCTAAGCAGGGGCAACTGCAGGAAAAAAAAAACATAATTTATGCTTACCTGATAAATTTATTTCTCTTGTAGTGTATCCAGTCCACGGATCATCCATTACTTATGGGATATTAACTCCTCCCCAACAGGAAGTGCAAGAGGATTCACCCAGCAGAGCTGCTATATAGCTCCTCCCCTAACTGCCATTACCAGTCATTCGACCGAAAACATGCAGAGAAAGGAAAACCATAGGTTACAGTGGTGACTGTAGTTTAATGGAAAAATTACCTGCCTTAAAGTGACAGGGCGGGCCGTGGACTGGATACACTACAAGAGAAATAAATTTATCAGGTAAGCATAAATTATGTTTTCTCTTGTTAAGTGTATCCAGTCCACGGATCATCCATTACTTATGGGATACCAATACCAAAGCTAAAGTACACGGATGACGGGAGGGACAGGCAGGCTCTTTATACGGAAGGAACCACTGCCTGAAGAACCTTTCTCCCAAAAACAGCCTCCGAAGAAGCAAAAGTGTCAAATTTGTAAAATTTGGAAAAAGTATGAAGAGAAGACCAAGTTGCAGCCTTGCAAATCTGTTCAACAGAAGCCTCATTCTTAAAGGCCCAAGTGAAAGCCACAGCTCTAGTAGAATGTGCTGTAATTCTTTCAGGAGGCTGCTGTCAAGCAGTCTCATAGGCTAACCGAATTATGCTACGAAGCCAAAAGGAGAGAGAGGTAGCCGAAGCTTTTTGACCTCTCCTCTGACCAGAATAAACGACAAACAGGGAAGACGTTTGTCGAAAATCCTTAGTTGCCTGTAGATAAAATTTCAGGGCATGGACTACATCTAGATTGTGTAGCAGACGTTCCTTTTTCGAAGAAGGATTAGGACACAAAGATGTAACCACAATCTCTTGATTGATATTCCTGTTAGTGACCACCTTAGGTAGGAACCCAGGTTTAGTACGCAGAACTACCTTGTCTGAATGAAAAATCAGATAAGGAGAATCACAATGTAAGGCAGATAACTCAGAGACTCTTCGAGCCGAGGAAATCGCCATTAAAAACAGAACTTTCCAAGATAACAACTTGATATCAATGGAATGAAGGGGTTCAAACGGAACCCCCTGTAAAACATTAAGAACTAAGTTCAAACTCCATGGTGGAGCAACAGTTTTAAACACAGGCTTGATCCTAGCTAAAGCCTGACAAAAAGCTTGAACGTCCGGAACTTCTGACAGACGTTTGTGTAAAAGAATGGACAGAGCTGAAATCTGTCCCTTTAAGGAACTAGCGGATAAACCCTTTTCTAAACCTTCTTGTAGAAAAGACAATATCCTCGGAATCCTAACCTTACTCCATGAGTAACTCTTGGATTCGCACCAATATAAGTATTTGCGCCATATCTTATGGTAAATCTTTCTGGTAACAGGCTTCCTAGCCTGTATTAAGGTATCAATAACTGACTTAGAAAAACCACGTTTTGATAAAATCAAGCGTTCAATTTTCAAGCAGTCAGCTTCAGAGAAATTAGATTTTGATGTTTGAAGGGACCCTGGATCAGAAGGTCCTGTTTCAGAGGTAGCGACCAAGGTGGACAGGATGACATGTCCACTAGATCTGCATACCAAGTCCTGCGTGGCCATGCAGGCGTTATTAGAATCACTGATGCTCTCTCCTGTTTGATTCTGGCAATCAATCGAGGAAGCATCGGGAAGGGTGGAAACACATAAGCCATCCCGAAGGTCCAAGGTGCTGTCAAAGCATCTATCAGAACCGCTCCCGGATCCCTGGATCTGGACCCGTAACGAGGAAGCTTGGCGTTCTGTCGAGACGCCATGAGATCTATCTCTGGTTTGCCCCAACGTCGAAGTATTTGGGCAAAGACCTCCGGATGAAGTTCCCACTCCCCCGGATGAAAAGTCTGACGACTTAAGAAATCCGCCTCCCAGTTCTCCACTCCCGGGATGTGGATTGCTGACAGGTGGCAAGAGTGAGACTCTGCCCAGCGAATTATCTTTGATACTTCCATCATTGCTAGGGAGCTTCTTGTCCCTCCCTGATGGTTGATGTAAGCTACAGTCGTGATGTTGTCCGACTGAAACCTGATGAACCCCCGAGTTGTTAACTGGGGCCAAGCCAGAAGGGCATTGAGAACTGCTCTCAATTCCAGAATGTTTATTGGTAGGAGACTCTCCTCCTGATTCCATTGTCCCTGAGCCTTCAGAGAATTCCAGACAGCGCCCCAACCTAGTAGGCTGGCGTCTGTTGTTACAATTGTCCAGTCCGGCCTGCTGAATGGCATCCCCCTGGACAGATGTGGCCGAGAAAGCCACCATAGAAGAGAATTTCTGGTCTCTTGATCCAGATTCAGAGTAGGGGACAAGTCTGAGTAATCCCCATTCCACTGACTTAGCATGCACAATTGCAGCGGTCTGAGATGTAGACGTGCAAAGGGTACTATGTCCATTGCTGCTACCATTAAGCCGATCACCTCCATGCATTGAGCTACTGACGGGTGTTGAATGGAATGAAGGACACGGCATGCATTTTGAAGCTTTGTTAACCTGTCTTCTGTCAGGTAAATCTTCATTTCTACAGAATCTATAAGAGTCCCCAAGAAGGGAACTCTTGTGAGTGGAAAGAGAGAACTCTTCTTTTCGTTCACCTTCCATCCATGCGACCTTAGAAATGCCAGTACTAACTCTGTATGAGACTTGGCAGTTTGAAAGCTTGAAGCTTGTATCAGAATGTCGTCTAGGTACGGAGCTACCGCAATTCCTCGCGGTCTTAGTACCGCCAGAAGAGCACACAGAACCTTTGTGAAGATTCTCGGAGCCGTAGCCAATCCGAATGGAAGAGCTACAAACTGGTAATGCCTGTCTAGAAAGGCAAACCTTAGATACCGGTAATGATCTTTGTGAATCGGTATGTGAAGGTAAGCATCCTTTAAATCCACTGTGGTCATGTACTGACCCTTTTGGATCATGGGTAAAATTGTCCGAATAGTTTCCATTTTGAACGATGGAACTCTTAGGAATTTGTTTAGGATCTTTAAATCCAAGATTGGCCTGAAAGTTCCCTCTTTTTTGGGAACCACAAACAGATTTGAGTAAAACCCTTGTCCTTGTTCCGACCGCGGAACCGGATGGATCACTCCCATTAATAAAAGATCTTGTACGCAGCGTAGAAACGCCTCTTTCTTTATTTGGTTTGTTGACAACCTTGACAGATGAAATCTCCCTCTTGGGGGAGAGAATTTGAAGTCTAGAAGGTATCCCTGAGATATGATCTCTAACGCCCAGGGATCCTGGACATCTCTTGCCCAAGCCTGGGCGAAGAGAGAAAGTCTGCCCCCCACTAGATCCGTTCCCGGATCGGGGGCCCTCGATTCATGCTGTCTTAGGGGCAGCAGCAGGTTTCCTGGCCTGCTTGCCCTTGTTCCAGGACTGGTTAGGTCTCCAGCCTTGTCTGTAGCGAGCAACAGCTCCTTCCTGTTTTGGTGCAGAGGAAGTTGATGCTGCTCCTGCTTTGAAATTACGAAAGGAACGAAAATTAGACTGTCTAGCCTTAGGTTTGGCTCTGTCTTGAGGCAGGGCATGGCCTTTACCTCCTGTAATGTCAGCGATAATTTCTTTCAACCCGGGCCCGAATAAGGTCTGCCCTTTGAAAGGTATATTAAGCAATTTAGATTTAGAAGTAACGTCAGCTGACCAGGATTTTAGCCACAGTGCTCTGCGTGCCTGAATGGCGAATCCGGAATTCTTAGCCGTAAGTTTAGTTAAATGTACTACGGCATCTGAAATAAATGAGTTAGCTAACTTAAGGGCTTTAAGCTTGTGTGTAATCTCATCTAATGGAGCTGATTCAAGTGTCTCTTCCAGAGACTCAAACCAAAATGCTGCTGCAGCCGTGACAGGCGCAATGCATGCAAGAGGTTGCAATATAAAACCTTGTTGAACAAACATTTTCTTAAGGTAACCCTCTAACTTTTTATCCATTGGATCTGAAAAGGCACAGCTATCCTCCACCGGGATAGTGGTACGCTTAGCTAAAGTAGAAACTGCTCCCTCCACCTTAGGGACCGTTTGCCATAAGTCCCGTGTGGTGGCGTCTATTGGAAACATCTTTCTAAATATCGGAGGGGGTGAGAACGGCACACCGGGTCTATCCCACTCCTTAGTAACAATTTCAGTAAGTCTCTTAGGTATAGGAAAAACGTCAGTACTCGCCGGTACCGCAAAATATTTATCCAACCTACACATTTTCTCTGGTATTGCAACTGTGTTACAATCATTCAGAGCCGCTAACACCTCCCCTAGTAATACACAGAGGTTTTCCAGCTTAAATTTAAAATTTGAAATATCTGAATCCAGTTTGTTTGGATCAGAACCGTCACCCGCAGAATGAAGCTCTCCGTCCTCATGTTCTGCAAATTGTGACGCAGTGTCTGACATGGCCCTAATATTATCAGCGCACTCTGTTCTCACCCCAGAGTGATCACGCTTACCTCTTAGTTCTGGTAATTTAGCCAAAACTTCAGTCATAACAGTAGCCATATCCTGTAATGTGATTTGTAATGGCCGCCCAGCTGTACTCGGCGCTACAATATCACGCACCTCCCTCTGAGCGGGAGATGTAGGTACTGACACGTGAGGCGAGTTAGTCGGCATAACTCTCCCCTCGTTGTTTGGTGAAATTTGTTCAATTTGTACAGATTGATTTTTATTTAAAGTAGCATCAATACAGTTAGTACATAAATTTCTATTGGGCTCCACTTTGGCATTGCAACAAATGACACAGGTATCATCTTCTGAATCAGACATGTTTAACACACTAGCAAATAAACTTGCAACTTGGAAATACAATTCAAATAGAATAATATTAAAACGTACTGTGCCTTTAAGAAGCACAGAAGATCTATGACAGTTAAAAATTAATAAATTGAAACAGTTATAGCCTCAATCCTTGTAAACAACACAACTTTAGCAAAGGTTTAATCCCATTAGCAAAGATAACAATTTCTGAAAGCAGGAAACAAATTACAGAATAAAAGTTTTTATTTCAGTCAAACTATAATTCTCACAGCTCTGCTGAGAGAAATTACCTCCCTCAAAATAAGTTTTGAAGACCCCTGAGCTCTGTAGAGATGAACCAGATCATGCAGGGAATACAATGAGTTGCTGACTGAAATATTTGATGCATAGTAAAAGCGCCCCTCCCCCACACACACAGCAGTGAGGGAGAACAGAAACTGACAGAAAAAACAGATTTAAGCAACTGCCAAGTGGAAAAATGGTGCCCAAACATTTATTCACTCAGTACCTCAGCAAATGAAAACGATTTTACATTCCAGCAAAAACGTTAAACATAATCTCTAGTTATTAAACAGCTTTATGTCTTTCTTACAGTGTAATTCTAGTGAAGTACCATTCTCCCAGAATACTGAAGTGTAAAGTATACATACATGACATTATATCGGTATGGCAGGATTTTCTCATCAATTCCATTGTCAGAAAATAAAAACTGCTACATACCTCTATGCAGATTCATCTGCCCGCTGTCCCCTGATCTGAAGTTTACCTCACTCCTCAGATGGCCGAGAACAGCAATATGATCTTAACTACTCCGGCTAAAATCATAGCAAAACTCTGGTAGATTCTTCCTCAAACTCTGCCAGAGAGGTAATAACACACTCCGGTGCTATTTTAAAATAACAAACTTTTGATTGAAGATATAAAACTAAGTATAATCACCATAGTCCTCTCACACGACCTATCTAGTTGCTGGGTGCAAGAGAATGACTGGGAATGGCAGTTAGGGGAGGAGCTATATAGCAGCTCTGCTGGGTGAATCCTCTTGCACTTCCTGTTGGGGAGGAGTTAATATCCCATAAGTAATGGATGATCCGTGGACTGGATACACTTAACAAGAGAAATAACACAATCTCCAGAGCTCCAAAATTATGGTAGCTGACGAGATACCGTCGGTGGAAAGAAAAAGGCCAAAAAGCCAGAGCTTCCCTAAACAGATGACCAGAAACCCATCCCCAAGAAGGAGAAAAAGAGGCACAAACCCATCCCCAAGAAAGGGAGAAAAAGAGGCACAAACAACCTTGACCCTTTAAGGTAGAAGTAACATCGCCAATAGATTCAAAAGGGACAATCCAAAAAAAAAACTAATAGAGGAGATGAATAAATCGCCACCTAAACCTAGTACCACAGATTTTCAACGAGTCATCTGAACTTCTAACCCTGTTGGGAAGGAGAAAATGTTAGCTCCCGAGCCAAAGGACCTCAGGAACCCCCAAAGTAAGCCTTAGCAGGATCCGAGTTCGGTAACCCCGCCAGCCATCAGGAATAGGACATTGAGGACAGAGCACAATCCCCTCTGATGCCCAACCCAAAGGAATAAACGAGGACCAACCTGACGTCTCGGAACAAAAGGCCTCCTAACCAAGATAGCGAACTCTTTACCAGAGTCAGCAACTCAGCACCTCAACCGGGTCAGTCGGTTACAACATGGACCAAGTGGCAGATATGGACCACAAAGAACAGAAAACTAGTGCCCGACCAGGACCCGCCTGATACATAGGGCACCCTAGAACTTGTCCAAGGCCACAGAAAAGTCGAAGCCCTAGTAGGGAAAGACAAAATAAACGAGACACATAATGTCCTTTATTTAACTTCCGCGGAAGTGCCAAAGCGACCACAAAATCGCTAGTATCAAATCCCAGAGAAAAAAATGTTTTCCAAAAGTAAAAACCATAAACAGACATGAGTTTTTTCAAAAAGAATTAAAAATACATCCTAACCGGATTAAAGAAAATTTGGGCAGCACCCGCAGGCGAATGCCCAAGAAGAATGGACACACTAACAGGAACAGCCGGTCAGAGACCTAATTCTTCCAAAGCTCAGAACTGGAAGAAGATACCCAAAAAAGGAAAAAATGGAGACAAGGAGATTGACTTCATCCCCCTTCGTCTAACCCTGCTTGCCGTCTGGAATGGAAGACCGAGGATTCATTGACCCATTAGGACTGGGATCCTCCAGCACTGCCAAAACATGCCTCAGCAGGACACGAAGGCACGCCAGTCTATAACGAAAGACAAGATGACTGATGACCCTGGCCCTGAAGATTGGACCCCTGAAGCCTCAGAGGAAACCGCTTCCCCAGATGGCTGATCTGATCCAGACGATCCCACGCCTGATGAGCCCTAGTTAACGGAACACGGACAGAATCCACTTGGAAGATGTAAATGCGCCAAGGCCATAGATATGGCCACGCGGAACCGCGCCGTAACCTCAAGAGGAAACAAGCTGCCTTCCGGAGAAGGGGTAACGGCATTTGGGACACCTGCTTGCGTAGCAAAAGAAGGTTCTAGGGCGCGCACCACGCGGAATATGGGATCCTCAGGGGCGGATGGCTCGGCGGACTCTAAGTTCCCCGATTCGGGAGACAAGATCACTCTAAAGCGGCATTCAAAACATAACTGATGGGCATGGATTACCTGGGCAATTTCATACTATTCGTATGAAGAAGAATCTGAATCAGAGACATCCGTCTCCACAAAATCAGAATCCTCCATAACTTGTTTATTGAAATTATGGATACAAAATAAACGGCACCTTACACTCCCCAATGACTAGGGCACTCACCACCTCCTATGACCCAGACAACTAGCGAAACAGACTCTCTCCGTCGCCACCCGGTCAGGAATACAGAAATGGAGAACAGAAAACGTGACCACGCCCGGTCTTAAGGTGCACCGTGCAGGCCAAAGAAAAGCGCACCAGTCCACTAGGACTGCGCAGCCTGACATAAGGCTGGTATGTTCCGAAATAGCGACGAGCCCAAGCATCACTACACATTAGCAGACAGAATCACATAAACACAATTAATGTCCCGCCGTTCAATAACAACCCTCAGGAGATATTAAACCTTGATTCCATAAAGATAAAAGGAGTCCCACTGAGACCCTCTCTTCGTTTTACATTACATTCTCATATTGAAAGAAAATGAAATGATTTTACCAGAATCTACACTGTGGAACAGGAACACGGCCCTTCAAGTGTGACAGATAGTAGCATCCCTTCTAACATGGACTTGAGTGACGAAAGCAGGCAGCGAAATTCGTCAACGCCGATGGCCTATGGAGCTGTTAATATGAGTCGGGATGGTTTTGCAGAAAGACTCTTCATGCATCTCCGGACTTCATCAAAGCTCTCACTGAGAGGCTGACAGGACTACTTAAAACTCCAGTCCCATTCCGAAGAGTACTACCCTCCATAAGAGACTTATTATATCTCTGCCAACCTCCTGTGACGAAAGGCAAAGAATGACTGGGGTATGAGGGAAGTGGGGGAGGTATTTAAGCCTTTGGCTAGGGTGTCTTTACCTCCTCCTGGTGGCCAGGTTCTGTATTTTCTGAATGCAGCTGTGGACTCTCCCCATTTAAGAAGAAAAATATCCTTTGAGACAGCCGCGTATAATCTCTGCACCATTGACGCAGCATACAAAGTTGAAGAGGCTTAATGTGAAAACAAGCAAATGGAATTGCATCTGAAGCTGCAATCATGACAAGTAGGACTTCCATACACAGAGGGAAACGAGAGAGAATGATAAGATTAGCAGACACCAATTTTAACCTTCTCTGCTCTGTTAGAGAAAGACTTATGGAGACTGAATTTATTTTAAAACCCCCAAAAGAGTTACATTTGTCTGAGGAACCAAAGAACTTTTTGGAAAATTGACGCTCCAACCATGCTGTTGAAGAAATAAGATTCTGCTAAAGGAAAAGATGGAACTTGAACCAAGATGTCGTCCAGTTATGGAAACACTGCAATACCCTGAGAACTGATCACATGCAAAAGGGAACCCAGAACCTTAATGAATATTCTTGGAGCTGTGCCAAGACCAAATGGAAGAGCAACAAACTGAAAATGCCTGTCCAGAAAGGCAGTCCTCAGAAACTGGAAAAGATCTCAGTAAAAAGGAATATTTAGGTAAGCATCTGTTAAATATATGGTGGACATGAACTGACCTTGCTGAACCAAATGCAGAATAGTAAAAATGGCTTCCATTCTGAAAGATGGAGTCGTTACCAACCTGTTCAGAGCCTTCAGATCTGGAACTGATCCAGTTAGTTCTCCAGACTGAATCAAATGTGGCTTGCTTTTGAGCAACTTTTTGTTCCTTATTTTGACAAAATGAACGAAAATGATTAGAAGCTTTGAACTTCCCTCTACACTTTCTGTCCTGAGGAAGAAAAGTCCCTTTACCTCCAGTAACAGTAAATATAATAGAATCCAAATCAGAACCAAATCATTTCTTTCCCTGAAAGGAAAGAGATGATAGTCTGAATTTAGACACCATATCAAATACAGTTTCACAAATAAAAGAATTGTCACTCGAGTAAACTCAAAGGATTTGCACTAGCAGAGTCGTCAGCATACTGCTCTGAAAGACTAGACAACCGATAAGTAGAAGCAGCAGCTACATCCGCAATAGAAATAGCTAGCCTGAGAATATAGCCTGTATGAGAAAAAAAAAAAGAAAAAAAGGCCCTTTTATGAAAAGACTAACTTTCTATCTAAAGGGTCTTTAAAAGAAGTACTGTCTTCCAAAGGAATAGTAGTACGTTTAGCCAGAGTGGAAAAAGCCCCATCCACAGTGGGAACCATTTCCCACAAATCTGTATTAGCAGCAGATAAAGGATAGGGAAAACCTCAGGGAGATTAACAACAGTCTAACAACTATTACTTATCAGAAACTTTACATTCTTTAACCCCTAAAGTAATTAAGACCTATTTTAAAAGAGAACGAATATGTTCAACTTTAAACAAAAAAACATAATTTATGTAAGAAATTACCTGATAAATTCATTTATTTTATATTGGCAAGAGTCCATGAGCTAGTGACGTATGAAATATACAATCCTGCCAGGAGGGGCAAGATTTCACAAACTTCAAAATGCCTATAAATACACCCCTCACCACACCCACAATTCAGTTTAACGAATAGCCAAGTAGTGGGGTGATAAAATAAGGAGTAGAAAAGCATACAAAAAGAGGAACTGGTAAAATAATTGTGCTTTTATACAAAAATCATAACCACCATAAAAAGGATGGGTTCTAACATAATTTATGTTTTCTTTCATGTAATTGGCAAGAGTCCATGAGCTAGTGCAGTAAGGGATAGAAATACCCAAGATGTGGAAGTCCACAGAAGAGTCCACAGCTGTTTCCACTGAGAAATTAAATCCACACAATACATAAGTTTTCCTTGAAAACACTTAAATCAAAAGCAGTAGAATCAAACTGAAACAGCTGCCTGAAGAACTTTTTCTACCAAAAACTGCTTCAGAAGAAGCAAATACACCAAGATAGTAAAAACAATAAAAGTATGCAAAGACGACCAAATTACTGATTTGCAAATTTGATCAAACTAAGCTTCATTCTGAAAAAGCCCAAGAAATGGTGACTGAACTTAGTAGAATGAGCTGTAAAACTCTGAGGTGGAGCCTGCCCTGCCTCGAAATAAGCCTTGAAAAACAAAAGCTTTAATCAGGATGCCAAAGAAATGGCAGAGGCTTCCTAACCTTTTCTGGAACCAGAAAACAGTAGATAGACTAGAAGTCTTCTGAATCCTAGTAACCTCAATATAGAATTATAAAGCTCTTACCACATCCAAAGGATGTAAAAAAATCTCAAAGAATTCTTTAGGATTAGGACACAAAGAAGGAACAACAATTTCTCTACTAATGTTGTTCAACTTCACAATCTTAGGAAAAAAAAGAAGTCCACAAAACAACTTATCTAGATGAAAAAAAAATCAGATGAGAGACACAAGAGAGCTGATAAATCTTCTTGTAGCAGAAGATATTCAAAAGAAACAACACTTTCCAAGAAAGTAGTTAATCTTCAAACCAAATAAGACTCCAAAAGGAGAAATTAATAAATTAACAGGCTTGATACCAACCAAAGCCTGAACAAAACAGTGAATTTTAGGAAGTTTAAACAAGCTTTCTAGAAAATAACACAGAAAGAACAGAGATTTGTCCCTTCAAAAAATTTGCAGACAAACTTATCCAAACCATCCTGAAAAAACTGTAAAATCCTAGGAATTCTAAAAGAATGCCAAGAGAATTTATGAGAAGAACACTATAAAATATAGGTTCTCCAAACCTGATAATACATGTTTCTTGAAACAGACTTATAAGCCTGCAAAATAGCGATAAAAACTAAGTCAGAGAAATCTCTATTACTAAACACTAATCGATTTCCATACCCCCAAATTATTAATTAGAGATCCTGATGGAAAAATAGTCCCTAGAACAAGAGGGCTGGCCAAACAGAAAGTGGCCAAGGATGGCAACTTGGACATCTGAACAAGATCCACATACCGAACCTGAGAGGCCATGCTGATGCTATCAGAAACACATGACACTGTTCCAAAATGATCTTGGAAATCACCTTTGGAAGAAAAAAACAGAGGCGGAAGGATGTAGTCAGGTTGCAAAACCAAGACACTGCTAATGCATCCACCATCTCCACCTGAGGATCCCCGGACATGAGACACCACTCTCCCGGATATAAAGACTGATGGCAGATATAATCCACCTCCCAAATGTCTAAAATCGTAGAAAATAGACAGGAGATGAATTCCATCTAAGAACGCATTCAAGATACTTCTTAATTGCTAAGGAACTATGAGTCCCTATTGTTGATTGACATATGCCACAGTTGTGATATTGTCTGTCAGGAAAAAAATGAAAAAGTTATTTCCTAAAAGAGGCCAAACCTGAAAGAGCACTGAAAAAATAGCACAGAGTTCTAAAATATCGATTGAAAACCTTGCCTATTGAAGTTTACAAACCCCTTGTGCTGTCAAAAGACCCTGAGACAGCTCCCCAACCTGTAAAACTTGCATCCATTAAGAATACAGCCCAGGAAGGACAAACAAAAGGAGGCCCCTGAATAAAATGATGATAGACTAATCACCAAAACAGAGAGATAAGAGTGTTAGGATTTTAAAAATATCAACTATGATATCTAAAAACAATCCCTGTATTACTGATTCAGTTAGCAAAGCAAAAAGAGATCTCAGATGAAAAACAAGCAAAGGGAACCACACCCGATGCTGCAGTTATGAGACCTAAAACTTCCATGCACATAGCCACTGAAAGAAATGTTCTAGACTGTAAGTTAGATAGGCTAACGCCACTTACAATTGACTTTTGTCCGATAAAGACATTAACATAGAATTCATCTAGAAACCCAAAAAGAAGTGACCCTTGTCTGAGGAATCACAAAACTCTTAAGTAAATTAAATCCTCTAACCATGTCTTGAAGAAACAAAACTTAGTTGATTCATGAGGTATACCACAAAAAGAAAAGTCCATATATTTGAATACTTTTCTTTCATATGTATGTATTGGGTACTTGTAAAGTGCATCTAATCACCGGAAAGGGACTGAAGACGCTGCTCATATAATCGACATCGGAAGGACGAAAGGCTGAATGGACCTCGCCGGGAATTGAACCTGCAACCCTCAGGTTGCTACAGAGCTCAGCCACAGTGTATTAGCATGCTGAGCTATCTGTCCGGCTTTAATAAAAGAAAAGTTTAAGCCAATACCAAAATACCATCCAAATAGGGAAGACAATACCCTACTGTCTGAAGACAGAAGAAGGGCACCAAGAACCTTTGAAAAGATTCATAAAGCTCTCACTAAACCAAATGGAAAAGCGACAAATTGGTAAAGCTGTAAAAGAAAATTTCAGAAACCATAAGTGAATGAACTGAATAAAATAAAATATGAGGATAAACATCCTGAAAAATGGAGTGGACATGAAATGACCTAACAAAAATGCATAATAGTCCTTATAATCGTCAACTTAAAAGTTGAGACTCTAAGAAAACAAAATAAGTCTTCAGATCCAAGAATGGACTGAATAAACCTTTCTTCTTAGGGACAAAGAATATAAATGAATAGAAACCCAAAACCTATTCCTGCAAAAAGAATTGGCATAATTACTCCTGAAAAAAATTCACAGAGTGTACTAAGAAAGAAAGATTCTTCCCATAGTAGGTCTCATTCTAAAAATCTATTCAAACCCTAAGAAAATAGAATTTGGACTGAGTTCATCCAAAAACAATTTAATCTGCCCCCCCACCAGACGGACTGGTTAGTGAACCGCACCTTCATGCAGTCTAATAACTAGTAATTATATTGCGTTTTTCTCCCAGAAGGATACAAAAAAAACGCTTTTTCAGTGCTTACACTTAAAGTTAACCAAATTAGTAGCTGATAAAAAACAGAATTTATGCTTACCTGATAAATTACTTTCTCTTGCGGTGTATCCAGTCCACGGCTTCATCCTTTACTTGTGGGATATTCTCATTCCCTACAGGAAGTGGCAAAGAGAGCACACAGCAGAGCTGTCCATATAGCTCCCCCTCTAGCTCCACCCCCCAGTCATTCGACCAAAGGTTAGGAAGAAAAAGGAGAAATAGGGTGCAGTGGTGACTGTAGTTTAAACAAATTTTTTTTACCCGACTTAATTGCCAGGGCGGGCCATGGACTGGATACACCGCAAGAGAAAGTAATTTATCAGGTAAGCATAAATTCTGTTTTCTCTTGCAAGGTGTATCCAGTCCACGGCTTGATCCTTTACTTGTGGGATACCAATACCAAAGCTTTAGGACACGGATGAAGGGAGGGAACAAGACGGGTACCTTTTAAACGGAAGGCACCACTGCTTGTAAAACCTTTCTCCCAAAAATAGCCTCCGAAGAAGCAAAAGTATCGAATTTATAAAATTTGGCAAAAGTATGCAGTGAAGACCAAGTCGCTGCCTTACAAATCTGTTCAACAGAAGCCTCATTTTTGAAAGCCCATGTGGAAGCCACTGCTCTGGTAGAATGAGCAGTAATTCTTTCAGGAGGCTGCTGGCCAGCAGTCTCGTAGGCCAAACGGATGATGCTTTTCAGCCAGAAGGAAAGAGAGGTAGCAGTCGCTTTCTGACCTCTCCTCTTACCAGAATAAATAACAAACAATGATGATGTTTGTCTGAAAACCTTAGTTGCTTGTAAATAGAATTTTAAAGCACGAACCACATCAAGATTGAGTAACAGACGTTCCTTCTTCGAAGAAGGGTTAGGACACAGAGAAGGAACAACTATTTCCTGGTTAATATTCTTGTTAGAAACAACTTTAGGAAGAAAACCAGGTTTGGTACGCAAAACTACCTTATCTGCGTGGAACACCAGGTAAGGTGAATCACACTGTAAGGCAGATAATTCTGAAACTCTTCGAGCAGAAGATATAGCTACCAAAAACACATTCACTTTACCCTCCCGTAGAGAGACCCTAGTGCTTAGAGCCGGCAAAGAGAGTGACTGGGGGGGTGGAGCTAGAGGGGGAGCTATATGGACAGCTCTGCTGTGTGCTCTCTTTGCCACTTCCTGTAGGGAATGAGAATATCCCACAAGTAAAGGATGAAGCCGTGGACTGGATACACCTTGCAAGAGAAACAGTAGTTATTATTACCCCAAAAAAATGGCACATAATAAATTGACCTCTAAGGACAAAGGGCTGTATTAACCCTGCCGGGAAATGAATCTATGACCCTTAAATCTAGAACAAGCATTTGTAGACAGGACATTCACCAACTGATCTACATCACCGGACTAAAAGTAGGACAGAAAAAAACTCTAAACTTCCAGAAATAGTGGAGATTATGAAAATCAAACAAATTATTATCCTAACAAGCTAGAGATAATTAAATATATTTGAAATCATAATAATAAATATAGTAAACATAATTAAATGAATACATCTAAAGTAAATAAACAAAGTTAAATACTGAAGAATCTGAAACTGCTTATGCTAACTGTTCAACAAAGGTTGAGAGAACAGTAATGTCAGCCACAGATAAAGCTGCTAAATTAAACAGTACATGAATATGCTCTACTAAGGTTATATTCAAATTCTAAAGAATCCTGAAAGCAAATACCAATTTCCATAGAAATAGTAGTACAGTCCCAAGAAGGAATCAGAATAACCATTCTCTAGAATATAATACAGATAGTATATTGAATAGAAAAAAACCTTAAAAGAAAAAAGGAAATTTATGATTACCTGATAAATTAATTTCTCCTATGGTACGACAAGTCAACGGATTCATCCTTTACTTGTGGGATATTATCCTCCTGCAAACAGGAAGTGGCAAAGAGCACCACAGCAGAGCTGTCTATATAGCTCCTCCCTTAGCACCATCCCCAGTCATTCGACCAAAGGTACAGGAAGAAAAAGGAGAAACTACAAGGTGCAGAGGTGACTGAAGTTTAAAATAAAAAAATATAATCTGTCTTAAAATGACAGGGCGGGCCGTGGACTTGTCGTACCATAGAAGAAATTAATTTATCAGGTAATCATAAATTTACTTTCTTCTATAAGGTACTACGAGTCCACAGATTCATCCTTTACTTGTGGGATACAATACCAAAGCTACAGGACACGGATGAACGGGAGGGACAAGACAGATGGTTAAACAGAAGGCACCACTGCTTGAAGAACCTTTCTCCCAAAAATAGCCTCCGAAGAAGCAAAAGTATCAAATTTGGAAAATTTGGAAAAGGTAAGAAGCGAAGACCAAGTAGTGGCCTTACAAATCTGTTCAACAGAAGCATCATTTTTAAAAGCCCATGTGGAAGCCACCGCTCTAGAAGAGTGAACTGTAATCCTTTCAGGAGGCTGCTGTCCAGCAGTCTCGTATGCCAAACGGATGATGCTTTTCAGCCAAAAAGAAAGAGGTAGCCGTAGCTTTTTGACCTCTACGTTTTCCAGAATAGACAACAAACAAAGAAGATGTTTGACGGAAATCTTTGATTGCTTGCAAGTAAAACTTCAAAGCACAAACCACGTCCAAGTTGTGCAACAGACGCTCCTTCTTAGAGGAAGGATTAGGACACAGAGAAGGAACAACAATTTCCTGATTGATATTCCTATTAGTAACAACCTTAGGAAGGAATCCAGGTTTGGTACTCAAAACCACCTTATCAGCATGGAAAACAAGATCAGGCGAGTCGCATTGCAATGCAGATAGTTCAGAATCTCTTCGAGCCGAAGAGATAGCAACTAAAAACAGAACTTTCCAAGATAGAAGCTTAATATCTATGGAATGCATAGGTTCAAACGGAACCCCTTGGAGAACTTTAAGAACTAAATTCAAACTCCATGGCGGAGCAACAGGTTTAAACACAGGCTTGATTCTAACTAAAGCCTGACAGAACGACTAAACGTCTGGAACATCTGCCAGACGCTTGTGCAGTAGAATTGATAAAGCAGATTTCTGTCCCTTTAAGGAACTAGCTGAAAGCCCCTTCTCCAATGCTTCTTGGAGAAAGGACAAAATCCTGATCTTACTCCATGAGTAGCCTTTGGATTCGCACCAATAAAGATATTTACGCCATATCTTATGATAAATTTTCCTAGTGACAGGCTTTCGAGCCTGAATCAAGGTATCTATGACCGACTCAGAGAAACCCCGCTTGGATAAAATCAAGCGTTCAATCTCCAAGCAGTCAGCTGCAGAGAAACTAGATTTGGATGCTGGAACGGACCTTGAATCAGAAGGTCCTGTCTCAGTGGTAGAGTCCATGGTGGAAGAGATGACATGTCCACCAGGTCTGCATACCAAGTTCTGCATGGCCACGCAGGTGCTTTCAAAATCACAAAGCTCTCTCCTGTTTGATTCTGGCAATCAAACGAGGAAGGAGAGGAAATGGTGGAAACACGTAAGCCAGGTTGAACGACCAGGGTACTGCTAGAGCATCTATCAGTACTGCCTGAGGATCCCTTGACCTGGATCCGTAACAAGGAAGTTTGGAGTTCTGACGAGACGCCATCAGATCCAATTCTGGTGTGCCCCATTGCTGAATCAATTGTGCAAACACCTCCGGATGGAGTTTCCACTCCCCCGGATGAAAAGTCTGACGACTTAGAAAATCCGCATCCCAGTTCTCCACTCCTGGGATATAGATTGCTGATAAATAGCAAGAGTGAGTCTCTGCCCATCAAATTATTTTGGTAACCTCTATCATCGCTAGAGAACTCTTTGTTCCCCCCTGATGATTGATATATGCTACAGTCGTGATATTGTCCGACTGAAATCTTATGAATCTGGCCGAAGCCAGCTGAGGCCACGCCTGAAGCGCGTTGAATATCGCTCTCAGTTCTAGAATATTTATCGGGAGGAGAGCCTCCTCCTGAGTCCACAAACCCTGTGCTTTCAGGGAATTCCAGACTGCACCCCAGCCCAATAGGCTGGCGTCCGTCGTCACTATGACCCATGCTGGCCTACGGAAACACATTCCCTGGGACAGATGATCCTGTGACAACCACCAAAGAAGAGAGTCTCTGGTCTCTTGATGCAGATTTATCTGAGGAGATAAATCTGCATAATCCCCATTCCACTGTTTGAGCATGCATATTTGCAGTGGTCTGAGATGCAAGCGAGCAAACGGAACTATGTCCATTGCCGCTACCATTAGTCCGATTACCTCCATACACTGAGCCACTGACGGCTGAGGAATGGAATGAAGAGCTCGGCAGGTGGTTAAAATCTTTGATTTCCTGACCTCCGTCAGAAAAAATTTCATGTCCACCGAATCTATCAGAGTTCCAGGAATGGAACTCTTGTGAGGGGGATAAGTGAACTCTTTTTTACGTTCACCTTCCACCCGTGAGATCTTAGAAAAGCCAACACCATGTCCATGTGAGACTTGGCTAGTTGGTAAGGCGACGCCTGAATTATCGTCCAGATAAGGCGCCACTGCTATGCCCCGCGGCCTTAGAACCGCCAGAAGGGACACTAGCACCTTTGTGAAAATTCTGGGAGCTGTGGCCAATCCGAAGGGAAGAGCCACAAACTGGTAATGCTTGACCAGAAAGGCGAACCTGAGGAACTGGTGATGATCTTTGTGGATAGGGATGTGTAGATACGCATCCTTTAATTCCACGGTGGTCATATATTGACCCTCCTGGATCATTGGTAAAATAGTCCGAATGGTCTCCATCTTGAAGGATGGGACTCTGAGAAATTTGTTTAGGATCTTGAGATCTAAAATTGGTCTGAAGGTTCCCTCTTTTTTGGGAACCACAAACAGATTGGAGTAGAACCCCTGCCCCTTTTTTTTCGGAACTGGGCAGATCACTCCCATGGTATATAGGTCTTCTAAACAGCGTAAGAACGCCTCTCTTTTTGTCTGGTTCACAGACAATTGAGAAAGATGGAATCTCCCCCTTGGAGGAGAATATTTGAAATCTAGAAGATACCCCTGGGTTACGATTTCTATATCCAAAGAAGTCCAGAACGTCTCTTGCCCAAGCCTGAACAAAGAGAGAAAGTCTGCCCCCTACCCCAGACTGACTTGGATTGAGCAAAATTCCCCTCTTGCTTTGCAGCAGGGAAGAGATAGAGGGACCACCTTTGAAGTTTTGAAAGGAACGAAAAATATTTTGTTTGGTCCTCATCTTAATTGTCTTATCCTGAGGAAGGGCATGGCCTTTCCCTCCAGTGATGTCTGAAATGATCTCTTTCAGTTCAGGCCCGAATAGGGTCTTACCCTTGAAAGGGATGGCTAAAAGCTTAGCCTTTGATGACACATCAGCAGACCAGGACTTAAGCCATAACGCTCTACGCGCTAAAATGGCAAAACCTGAATTCTTTGCCGCTAATTTAGCCAGTTGAAAAGCAGCATCTTCACAAGGGCCCTCAGGAGTTGGAGCTTGCTGTTTGCTGAGTGAAAACAGAATTTATGCTTACCTGATAAATTACTTTCTCCAACGGTGTGTCCGGTCCACGACATCATCCATAACTTGTGGGAATATTCTCTTCCCCAACAGGAAATGCAAAGAGCACAGCAAAAGCTGTCCATATAGTCCCTCCTAGGCTCCGCCCACCCCAGTCATTCGACCGACGGACAGGAGAAAAAAAACAGGAGAAACTATAGGGTGCCGTGGTGACTGTAGTTAAAGAAAGCAATTCATCAAACCTGATTAAAAAACCAGGACGGGCCGTGGACCGGACACACCGTTGGAGAAAGTAATTTATCAGGTAAGCATGAATTCTGTTTTCTCCAACATTGGTGTGTCCGGTCCACGGCGTCATCCATAACTTGTGGGAACCAATACCAAAGCTTTAGGACACGGATGAAGGGAGGGAGCCAATCAGGTTGCCTAAACGGAAGGCACCACGGCTTGCAAAACCTTTCTCCCCAAAATAGCCTCTGAAGAAGCAAAAGTATCAAATTTGTAGAATTTGGCAAAAGTGTGCAGGGAAGACCAAGTCGCTGCCTTACATATCTGATCAACAGAAGCCTCGTTCTTGAAGGCCCATGTGGAAGCCACAGCCCTAGTAGAGTGAGCTGTGATGCGTTCAGGAGGCTGCCGTCCGGCAGTCTCGTAAGCCAATCGGATGATGCTTTTCAGCCAAAAGGAAAGAGAGGTAGCAGTAGCTTTTTGACCTCTCCTCTTGCCAGAATAAACGACAAACAGAGAAGACGTTTGTCTGAAATCCTTTGTTGCTTCTAAATAGAACTTTAAAGCACGAACTACATCTAAATTGTGTAACAAACGTTCCTTCTTTGAAACTGGATTCGGACACAAAGAAGGTACAACTATTTCCTGGTTAATATTCTTGTTAGAAACAACCTTTGGAAGGAATCCAGGTTTAGTACGCAAAACAACCTTATCTGAATGGAACACCAGATAGGGCGGATTACACTGCAGAGCAGATAACTGAGAAACTCTTCTAGCAGAAGAAATAGCAACCAAAAACAGAACTTTCCAAGATAACATCTTGATATCTATGGAATGTAGAGGTTCAAACGGAACCCCTTGAAGAACTGAAAGAACTAAATTCAGACTCCAGGGAGGAGTCAAAGGTCTGTAAACAGGCTTGATCCTGACCAAAGCCTGAACAAAAGCTTGAACATCAGGCACAGCTGCCAGTCGTTTGTGTAATAAGACAGATAAAGCAGAAATCTGTCCCTTTAGAAAACTCGCTGATAATCCCTTATCCAAACCTTCTTGGAGAAAGGAAAGGATCCTAGGAATTTTGATCTTACTCCATGAGAATCCCTTGGATTCACACCAACAGATATATCTTTTCCATATTTTATGGTAAATCTTCCTAGTTACAGGTTTTCTGGCTTGTATCAGAGTATCTATTACAGAATCCGAAACCCACGCTTAGATAAAATCAAGCATTCAATTTCCAAGCCGTTAGCTGAAGGGAAACTAGATTTGGATGTTCGAATGGACCTTGTACTAGAAGATCCTGTCTCAAAGGTAGCTTCCATGGTAAAGCCGATGACATATTCACCAGGTCTGCATACCAAGTCCTGCGTGGCCACGCAGGAGCTATCAAGATCACCGAGGCCCTCTCCTGCTTGATCCTGGCTACCAGCCTGGGAATGAGAGGAAACGGTGGAAACACATAAGCTAGGTTGAAGGTCCAAGGCGCTACTAATGCATCCACTAGAGTCGCCTTGGGATCCCTGGATCTGGACCCGTAGCAAGGAACCTTGAGATTCTGACGAGACGCCATCAGATCCATGTCTGGAATGCCCCATAGTTGAGTCAACTGGGCAAAGATCTCCGGGTGGAGTTCCCACTCCCCCGGATGGAATGTCTGACGACTCAGATAATCCGCCTCCCAGTTTTCCACTCCTGGGATGTGGATCGCAGATAGGTGGCAGGAGTGATCCTCCGCCCATTTTATGATTTTGGTCACTTCTCTCATCGCCAGGGAACTCCTTGTTCCCCCGATGGTTGATGTAAGCAACAGTCGTCATGTTGTCTGATTGGAATCTTATGAATCTGGCCTTTGCTAGTTGAGGCCAAGCCCTGAGAGTATAGAATATCGCTCTCAGTTCCAGAATGTTTATCGGGAGAAGAGACTCTTCCCGAGACCATAACCCCTGAGCTTTCAGGGAGTCCCAGACCGCGCCCCAGCCCACTAGACTGGCGTCGGTCGTGACGATGACCCACTCTGGTCTGCGGAAACTCATTCCCTGGGACAGGTGGTCCTGGGTTAGCCACCAATGGAGTGAGTCTCTGGTCTTCTGATCTACTTGAATCACTGGAGACAAGTCTGTATAGTCCCCATTCCACTGTTTCAGCATGCACAGTTGTAATGGTCTTAGATGAATTCGCGCAAAAGGAACTATGTCCATTGCTGCCACCATCAACCCTACTACTTCCATGCACTGAGCTATGGAAGGACGTGGAACAGAATGAAGAACTTGACAAGCGTTTAGAAGTTTTGACTTTCTGACATCTGTCAGGAAAATCTTCATTTCTAAAGAATCTATTATTGTCCCCAAGAAAGGAACTCTTGTCGACAGAGACAGGGAACTTTTGTCTATGTTCACTTTCCATCCGTGAGATCTGAGAAAGGCCAGAACGATGTCTGTGTGAGCCTTTGCCTTTGAAAGAGACGACGCTTGTATCAGAATGTCGTCCAAGTAAGGTGCCACTGCAATGCCCCTTGGTCTTAGAACCGCTAGAAGGGACCCGAGTACCTTTGTGAAAATCCTTGGAGCAGTGGCTAGCCCGAATGGGAGAGCCACAAACTGGTAATGTTTGTCCAGAAAGGCGAACCTTAGGAACTGATGATGATCTTTGTGGATAGGAATATGTAGATACGCATCCTTTAGATCCACGGTAGTCATATATTGACCCTCCTGGATTGTAGGTAAAATCGTTCGAATGGTTTCCATTTTGAACGATGACACTCTGAGAAATTTGTTTAGGATCTTTAAATCCAGAATTGGTCTGAAAGTTCCCTCTTTTTTGGGAACTACAAACAGATTTGAGTAAAACCCCATTTCTTGTTCCACGGTTGGAACTGGGTGTATCACTCCCATTTTTAACAGGTCTTCTACACAATGTAAGAATGCCTGTCTCTTTATTTGGTTTGAAGATAAGTGAGACATGTGGAACCTTCCCCTTGGAGGTAGTTCCTTGAATTCCAGAAGATAACCCTGAGAAACTATTTCTAGTGCCCAGGGATCCTGAACATCTCTTGCCCAAGCCTGAGCGAAGAGAGAGAGTCTGCCCCCTACTAGATCCGGTCCCAGATCGGGGGCTACTCCTTCATGCTGTTTTGTTAGCAGCAGCAGGCTTCTTGGCCTGCTTACCCTTGTTCCAGCCTTGCATCGGTTTCCAAGCTGGTTTGGTTTGCGAAGCATTACCCTCTTGTCTAGAGGCTGCAGAGTTAGAAGCCGGTCCGTTCCTGAAATTGCGAAAGGAACGAAAATTGGACTTATTCTTGGCTTTGAAAGGCCTATCTTGTGGGAGGGCGTGGCCCTTACCCCCAGTGATGTCTGAGATAATCTCTTTCAATTCTGGCCCAAAAAGAGTTTTACCCTTGAAGGGGATATTAAGCAATTTTGTCTTGGAAGATACATCCGCTGACCAAGACTTTAGCCAGAGCGCTCTGCGCACCACAATTGCAAACAAAGAATTTTTCGCCGCTAATCTAGCTAACTGCAAAGCGGCATCTAAAATAAAGGAATTAGCCAACTTAAGTGCGTGAACTCTGTCCATAACCTCCTCATACGGAGTCTCTTGACTGAGCGACTTTTCTAGTTCCTCGAACCAGAACCACGCTGCTGTAGTGACAGGAATAATGCACGAAATAGGTTGCAGGAGGTAACCTTGCTGTACAAAAATCTTTTTAAGCAAACCCTCCAATTTTTTATCCATAGGATCTTTGAAAGCACAATTATCCTCGATAGGAATAGTAGTGCGCTTGGCTAGTGTAGAAACTGCCCCCTCGACCTTAGGGACTGTCTGCCATAAGTCCTTTCTGGGGTCGACCATAGGAAATAATTTCTTAAATATAGGAGGGGGAACAAAAGGTATGCCGGGCTTCTCCCACTCCTTATTCACTATGTCTGCCACCCGCTTGGGTATAGGAAAAGCGTCTGGGTGGACCGGAACCTCTAGGAACTTGTCCATCTTGCACAATTTTGCTGGAATGACCAGGTTGTCACAATCATCCAGAGTAGATAACACCTCCTTAAGCAGTGCGCGGAGATGCTCTAATTTAAATTTAAATGTCACAACATCAGGTTCTGCCTGTTGAGAAATTCTACCTGAATCTGAAATTTCCCCATCTGACAAAACCTCCCTCATGGCCCCTTCAGATTGGTGTGAGGGTATGAAAGAGCAATTATCATCAGCGCCCTCCTGCTCTACAGTGTTTAAAACAGAGCAATCGCGCTTTCTCTGAAATGCAGGCATTTTGGATAAAATATTTGCTATGGAGTTATCCATTACTGCCGTCAATTGTTGCATAGTAACAAGCATTGGCGCGCTAGAAGTACTAGGGGTCTCCTGCGTGGGCAAAACTGGTGTAGACACAGAAGGAGTTGATGTAGAACTATGTCTACTCCCTTCATCTGATGAATCATCTTGGGCAACTTTACTATCTGTGGAAGTACTGTCCTTACTTTGTTTGGACGCTATGGCACAATTATCACACAATTTTGAAGGGGGAGACACATTGGCTTCCATACATACAGAACATAGCTTATCTGAAGGTACAGACATGTTAAACAGGCTTAAACTTGTCAATAAAGTACAAAAACCGTTTTAAAACAAAACCGTTACTGTCTCTTTAAATTTTAAAAAGGGCACACTTTATTACTGAATATGTGAAAAACTATTAAGGAATTGTTCAAATTTAACCAAATTCTCACCACAGTGTCTTAAAGCATTGCACCCCAAATTTCAGACCTTTAACCCTTAAAATGAAGAAACCGGAGCCGGTTACAGTTTTAACCCCTCTACAGTCCCAGCTACAGCCTTTGCTGCGACTTTACCAAACCCAGGGGGAATACGATACCAAATGAAGCCTTCTAAGAACCTTTTCAACTACTTTCAGACCCACACACATGCAGCTGCATGTCCTGCTCTCAAAAGTAACTGCGCAGTAATGGCGCGAAAATGAGGCTCAGCCTACTACAGGGAAGGCCCTTCCTGACTGGAAAGGTGTCTAAACCAGTGCCTGACGTTAAAAAACGTTCCCCAAAGTTTATAAGTGTGAATTTCAACATCAAGCTGTATAAAATGCCCAAATAAAGCAATCGATCTTGCCCATAAAAGTGACTACCAGTTTTATAGCCCATATTAAGCCCTTTATTCTGTTTGAGACTAAGAAAATGGCTTACCGGTCCCCATGAGGGGAAATGACAGCCTTCCAGCATTACACAGTCTTGTTAGAAATATGGCTAGTCATACCTTAAGCAGAAAAGTCTGCTAACTGTTTCCCCCAACTGAAGTTATTTCATCTCAACAGTCCTATGTGGAAACAGCAAACGATTTTAGTTACTGCTGCTAAAATCATATTCCTCTCACAAACAGAACTCTTCATCTTTTTCTGTTTCAGAGTAAATAGTACATACCAGCACTATTTTAAAATAACAAACTCTTGATAGTAGAATAAAAAACTACAACTAAACACCACATACTCTTCACCATCTCCGTGGAGATGTTGCCTGTGCAACGGCAAAGAGAATGACTGGGGTGGGCGGAGCCTAGGAGGGACTATATGGACAGCTTTTGCTGTGCTCTTTGCCATTTCCTGTTGGGGAAGAGAATATTCCCACAAGTTATGGATAACGCCATGGACCGGACACACCAATGTTGGAGAAAACAACTGCGCATCTGAGGCGCGAAAATAGGCCCCGCCCATCTCACTCAATGTCTCTACAGCCTCAAAGAACCACACCAGAGCAGTTTTAAACTAGCCATGTGGGTTCTGAGACCCAAAAAATAAGCCAAGTGTATCCTCAATAAAGTTGCCCAAAAACGTTATTGCCCACAAAACGTTAGCACTCCCAGTTCATAAAACGTTTGCCCACAAACATTCAAAACTCAGTGTCAACCATTCTTTAATTAGCCCCTTATGCAAGCTTAGTAATGCCTGTCTATAGCTCTTAGGATTACTGCTTACCCCTACCCTCATGAGGATATTGTCAGCCTTTGTCTCTCCAGAAAATATGACTGAACATACCTCACTGCTGTATAGCATGAAAACGTTCCTCACACTGAAGTTTCCTGTACTCCTCAGCCTCTGTGGGAACTACACTGTATCTTAGTTACAAATGCTAAGATCATCATCCTCCAGGCAGAAGTCTTCATCCATCTGCTACCTGAGAGTAAAGAGTACACACCGGTACCATTTAAAACAAAAACTCTTGCTTGAAGAAATTAAAAACGAATATTTTATCACCTCTTTCACTTTACCCTTCCTAGTACTTAGAGTAGGCAAAGAGAATGACTGGGGGGTGGAGCTAAGGGAGGAGCTATATAGACAGCTCTGCTGTGGTGCTCTTTCCCACTTCCTGTTAGCAGGAAGATAATATCCCACAAGTAAAAGATGAATCTGTGGACTTGTCGTACCTTATAGAAGAAATATTAAAATCCAGATTTGAAAAGGATTAATAACCTAGTTAATAGGAGGACTAGACTCCTAAAAGCTATAAATAGAAAAATTCCCTTAACAAAGAATGTTCAAATGAAAAATAAGGAGAATTTTAACTAACTGTCTGATACAAAAACCTTTTATAGTCAAAGAAACCTTCATCAGTAGAATAAACTTAAATATGCTGTTGGTCAGAACAAAATTAATTCAATCTTAATTTTGAAAAGACCTGGTAAGTTTACTTAAAGGCATAATAGCATTCATAACCTTTTATGATATAAGCAGCAACATGTGATGTTTGCAGATGAAATCAAGTACATGAACTGAATATGTGAAAAACAGTAAATGTTATTGTACATGTAGAAACACTGCTAGCATAAAACATGATAAATAATGCCACATAATTGAACTGAAGGAATAACAACAGCTTAAAAAATGAAAAGAACACACTTAGCTTTGTAGAATTGTGTTCCAGGGCATCATCATAGTTTCTACAGTAACATCAGAGTCAGGATCAGAATGAAACATCTCGCAAAATGTAACAGAAAAAAGAAAAATAACATTAGGCAAAACATTCAATTTCCACAATGTAACAGTTTCAGTAGAGAAAAACAAAAGCAGGCATAATAGCTTTCAAAGTTCATGAAAACAGTGAGCAATAGAGGGAGAGGGGTAAAATAACTAAAATTTGGCGCCAAGAATGACGCATTATGCAAAAAGAAGTTAAAAAAATTTTGCCGCAAAACTAACACCAGGAAATGACAATTCGCGTCAACAAAGACGCAGGAAATGATTAAATTTGCGCCATGAAAGGCGCAACTTCGCGCCAAATGTAAGGCAATTAAAAACAGCATTTTGCGCCCTCGCGAGCCTAGATTTGCCCGCGAAAAAATTAAAGCCAAACTGAAAACGTAAGAAAAAAGTTTAAATAAAATTCCCAAACATGATTCCTAAACTGAAACTGTTTAGACTGCAATGGAAAATACACATAGACCTGACTCATAGCCAAACCATAGCTGAGAGTGTCTTAAATAATGATACATACTTACCGAACGACATCCATCCAGATATAGCAGATAGCCAAGCCAGTACTGAAAACTATCAGCAGAAGTAATGGTATATAAGAGTATATCGTCGATCTGAAAAGGGAGGTAGGAGATGAATCCCTACGACCGATAACAGAATCCATAAAATCAATAGGCGATACTCTCTTCACATCCCTCTGACAAACACTGTACTGGGCTTCAGAATGCTTAGAAGCGCTTATCATAGAAGAAATCCTCAAAATCAAGCACAAACTTACTTCACCACCGCTAAAAACAGCAGAGGATGAACTTGCGCTAACCCAATGTGAGCAAACACGGAACACGTAAACTTAAAGGCTGACATGCAAAATACAAACTAAGTGCGGCAAAAAAGCTGATGTGTTTAAAACAGCAAGACAATTTTTATGAAAAATTTCCCATGAGGTGAAAAAAGAATCACAAACCATACCCCATATACATCACTCTGACGAGCACTGTACTCTGAGGAGAACCCAGACCTCAATATAGACAAAAAAAAAAACAATCTCTCTGAAGAATCAAATGCAAATCTTAATTCTTCAACCACCTCTAATAGAAGCAAAGCAAAGACTGAGGTATGTGTG
Organism: Bombina bombina; assembly: GCF_027579735.1. Classification (NCBI taxonomy): domain Eukaryota; kingdom Metazoa; phylum Chordata; class Amphibia; order Anura; family Bombinatoridae; genus Bombina; species Bombina bombina. The sequence continues at coordinate 93,080,047 of NC_069500.1, forward strand.
ATGGGTTTTATAGAGCTCTTGGGGTTTGGGAATTTTTGCATTCTCCTAGCGGTAGAAAAGAGTAATTCCCAAGAGTAATGGATCGTCATCACCTGTATGAAAGAAAGCATACCTAGGGTAGGCTAAGGAGCAGCAATGCACTACTTGGAGCTAGCTGCTGATTGGTGGCTGCACACATATACTTCTTGTCATTGGTTCACCTGATTATTCAGCTAACATTGCTGCTTCTTCAGCAAAAGGATACCAAGAAAATTAAGCAAATTTGATAATGGAAGTACATTGAAAAGCTGTTTAAAATGGTATAATCTATCTGAATCACATCAAAAGGCCATGACACATCAAGAGCACACCCTTTAAGAGTTTTGTATTGCACAAGTAAAACAGCTATTTATTTCATTTCATAAAAAGCTTTATGTTCAGTAACAGAATATTGATCAAGTTTTATATTCCCAAATTAATAATAATACTGCCAACAAACCTTATTATTTCTAGCCAATTTGAGGCATCCAACAAAGAAAACCATTTCACATCTGTGTCCCAAAAGTCAGTGGCATTTTCTGAAGAAAAAATATATATATATGTTATATACAGTGAGAAACAGGCAACTAAATGTTTTTTTTGAGGTTTAACAAACAGAATTAAATACAGACAGAAACAAGTTGTTAACAACATCACTGTGCCATCTTGTTCAATTAAAAAAATTAAATGAAAAAATAAATGTTTACTGTGATAATTCCTCTTTGTATGGTCTTATTTTCTCATTTGTGCCAGTACACGAAAGTCCATAATTTGTAATCTAATCATGGGAACTGTGATTTTATATGGAATAACTTGTGTATATAATATTCATGTAGTTAATGCGCGTCAGTACTGTATAAATGCACCAATGTATAATTCTTAGATAATTAACTATCCATAGTTAATATGTGTATATTATAATGTATATCTGATACCAACTATGAAATAAGGATTGCTGAGCCAGTATGATGAATATAAGATTGTTGTCAAATTATGTTTAGAATAAGTTACATGATTAATACATGTATCAGATATACCAGGAATTCTGGGCCATTTAATGTATTTAAAGGGACAGTCAACTCCAAAATGGTTATTGTTTAAAAAACATAATTTATGTAAGAACTTACCTGATAAATTCATTTCTTTCATATTAGCAAGAGTCCATGAGCTAGTGACGTATGGGATATACATTCCTACCAGGAGGGGCAAAGTTTCCCAAACCTCAAAATGCCTACAAATACACCCCTCACCACACCCACAAATCAGTTTAACGAATAGCCAAGAAGTGGGGTGATAAAAAAGTGCGAAAGCATATAAAATAAGGAATTGGAATAATTGTGCTTTATACAAAAATCATAACCACCACAAAAAAAGGGCGGGCCTCATGGACTCTTGCTAATATGAAAGAAATGAATTTATCAGGTAAGTTCTTACATAAATTATGTTTTCTTTCATGTAATTAGCAAGAGTCCATGAGCTAGTGACGTATGGGATAATGACTACCCAAGATGTAGATCTTTCCACACAAGAGTCACTAGAGAGGGAGGGATAAAATAAAGACAGCCAATTCCTGCTGAAAATAATCCACACCCAAAATAAAGTTTAATGAAAAACATAAGCAGAAGATTCAAACTGAAACCGCTGCCTGAAGTACTTTTCTACCAAAAACTGCTTCAGAAGAAGAAAATACATCAAAATGGTAGAATTTAGTAAAGGTATGCAAAGAGGACCAAGTTGCTGCTTTGCAAATCTGATCAATCGAAGCTTCATTCCTAAACGCCCAGGAAGTAGAAACTGACCAAGTAGAATGAGCTGTGATCCTCTGAGGCGGAGTTTTACCCGACTCAACATAGGCAAGATGAATTAAAGATTTCAACCAAGATGCCAAAGAAATGGCAGAAGCTTTCTGGCCTTTTCTAGAACCGGAAAAGATAACAAATAAACTAGAAGTCTTTCGGAAAGACTTAGTAGCTTCAACATAATATTTCAAAGCTCTAACAACATCCAAAGAATGCAACGATTTCTCCTTAGAATTCTTAGGATTAGGACATAATGAAGGAACCACAATTTCTCTACTAATGTTGTTGGAATTCACAACTTTAGGTAAAAATTCAAAAGAAGTTCGCAACACCGCCTTATCCTGATGAAAAATCAGAAAAGGAGACTCACAAGAAAGAGCAGATAATTCAGAAACTCTTCTGGCAGAAGAGATTGCCAAAAGGAACAAAACTTTCCAAGAAAGTAATTTAATGTCCAATGAATGCATAGGTTCAAACGGAGGAGCTTGAAGAGCCCCCCAGAACCAAATTCAAACTCCAAGGAGGAGAAATTGACTTAATGACAGGTTTTATACGAACCAAAGCTTGTACAAAACAATGAATATCAGGAAGAATAGCAATCTTTCTGTGAAAAAGAACAGAAAGAGCAGAGATTTGACCTTTCAAGGAACTTGCGGACAAACCCTTATCTAAACCATCCTGAAGAAACTGTAAAATTCTCGGTATTCTAAAAGAATGCCAAGAAAAATGATGAGAAAGACACCAAGAAATATAGGTCTTCCAGACTCTATAATATATCTCTCTAGATACAGATTTACGCGCCTGTAACATAGTATTAATCACAGAGTCAGAGAAACCTCTTTGACCAAGAATCAAGCGTTCAATCTCCATACCTTTAAATTTAAGGATTTCAGATCCTGATGGAAAAAAGGACCTTGCGACAGAAGGTCTGGTCTTAACGGAAGAGTCCACGGTTGGCAAGAGGCCATCCGGACAAGATCCGCATACCAAAACCTGTGAGGCCATGCCGGAGCTACCAGCAGAACAAACGAGCATTCCTTCAGAATCTTGGAGATTACTCTTGGAAGAAGAACTGGAGGCGGAAAGATATAGGCAGGATGATACTTCCAAGGAAGTGATAATGCATCCACTGCCTCCGCCTGAGGATCCCGGGATCTGGACAGATACCTGGGAAGTTTCTTGTTTAGATGAGACGCCATCAGATCTATTTCTGGAAGTTCCCACATTTGAACAATCTGAAGAAATACCTCTGGGTGAAGAGACCATTCGCCCGGATGCAACGTTTGGCGACTGAGAGAATCCGCTTCCCAATTGTCTATACCTGGGATATGAACCGCAGAGATTAGACAGGAGCTGGATTCCGCCCAAACCAGAATTCGAGATACTTCTTTCATAGCCAGAGGACTGTGAGTCCCTCCTTGATGATTGATGTATGCCACAGTTGTGACATTGTCTGTCTGAAAACAAATGAACGATTCTCTCTTCAGAAGAGGCCAAAACTGAAGAGCTCTGAAAATTGCACGGAGTTCCAAAATATTGATCGGTAATCTCACCTCCTGAGATTCCCAAACTCCTTGTGCTATCAGAGATCCCCACACCTGCTCCCCCAACCTGTGAGACTTGCATCTGTTGAAATTACTGTCCAGGTCGGAAGCACAAAAGAAGCCCCCTGAATTAAACGATGGTGATCTGTCCACCACGTTAGAGAGTGTCGTACAATCGGTTTTAAAGATATTAATTGAGATATCTTTGTGTAATCCTTGCACCATTGATTCAGCATACAGAGCTGAAGAGGTCGCATGTGAAAACGAGCAAAGGGGATCGCGTCCGATGCAGCAGTCATAAGACCTAGAATTTCCATGCATAAGGCTACCGAAGGGAATGATTGTGACTGAAGATTTCGACAAGCTGAAATCAATTTAGACGTCTCTTGTCTGTTAAAGACAGAGTCATGGACACTGAATCTATCTGGAAACCCAGAAAGGTTACCCTTGTCTGAGGAATCAATGAACTTTTTGGTAAATTGATCCTCCAACCATGATCTTGAAGAAACAACACAAGTCGATTCGTATGAGATTCTGCTAAATGTAAAGACTGAGCAAGTACCAAGATATCGTCCAAATAAGGAAATACCACAATACCCTGTTCTCTGATTACAGACAGAAGGGCACCGAGAACCTTTGTAAAAATTCTTGGAGCTGTAGCTAGGCCAAACGGCAGAGCCACAAACTGGTAATGCTTGTCCAGAAAAGAGAATCTCAGGAACTGATAATGATCTGGATGAATCGGAATATGCAGATATGCATCCTGTAAATCTATTGTGGACATATAATGCCCTTGCTGAACAAAAGGCAAGATAGTCCTTACAGTTACCATTTTGAACGTTGGTATCCTTACATAACGATTCAATATTTTAGATCCAGAACTGGTCTGAAGGAATTCTCCTTCTTTGGTACAATGAAGAGATTTGAATAAAACCTCATCCCCTGTTCCGAAACTGGCATAATTACTCCAGCCAACTCTAGATCTAAAACACAATTCAGAAATGCTTGAGCTTTCACTGGATTTACTGGGACACGGGAAAGAAAAAATCTCTTTGCAGGAGGTCTCATCTTGAAACCAATTCTGTACCCTTCTGAAACAATGTTCTGAATCCAAAGATTGTGAACAGAATTGATCCAAATTTCTTTGAAAAAACGTAACCTGCCCCCTACCAGCTGAGCTGGAATGAGGGCCGCACCTTCATGTGGACTTAGAAGCAGGCTTTGCCTTTCTAGCAGGCTTGGATTTATTCCAGACTGGAGATGGTTTCCAAACTGAAACTGCTCCTGAGGATGAAGGATCAGGCTTTTGTTCTTTGTTGAAACGAAAGGAACGAAAACGATTATTAGCCCTGTTTTTACCCTTAGATTTTTTATCCTGTGGTAAAAAAGTTCCTTTCCCACCAGTAACAGTTGAGATAATAGAATCCAACTGAGAACCAAATAATTTGTTACCCTGGAAAGAAATGGAAAGTAGAGTTGATTTAGAAGCCATATCAGCATTCCAAGTCTTAAGCCATAAAGCTCTTCTAGCTAAAATAGCTAGAGACATAAACCTGACATCAACTCTGATAATATCAAAAATGGCATCACAGATAAAATTATTAGCATGCTGAAGAAGAATAATAATATTATGAGAATCATGATCCGTTACTTGTTGCGCTAAAGTTTCCAACCAAAAAGTTGAAGCTGCAGCAACATCAGCCAATGATATAGCAGGTCTAAGAAGATTACCTGAACACAGATAAGCTTTTCTTAGAAAGGATTCAATTTTCCTATCTAAAGGATCCTTAAACGAAGTACCCATCTGACGTAGGAATAGTAGTACGTTTAGCAAGGGTAGAAATAGCCCCATCAACTCTAGGGATTTTTGTCCCAAAATTCTAATCTGTCAGACGGCACAGGATATAATTGCTTAAAACGTTTAGAAGGAGTAAATGAATTACCCAATTTATCCCATTCTTTAGAAATTACTTCAGAAATAGCATTAGGAACAGGAAAAACTTCTGGAATAACCACAGGAGATTTAAATACCTTATCTAAACGTTTAGAATTAGTATCAAGAGGACAGAATCCTCTATTCTAAAGCAATTAGTACTTCTTTAAGTAAAGAACGAATAAATTCCATTTTAAATAAATCTGAAGATTTATCAGCATCAATCTCTGAGACAGAATCCTCTGAACCAGAAGAGTCATCAGAATCAGAATGATGATGTTCATTTAAAAATTCATCTGTAGGGAGAGAAGTTTTAAAAGATTTTTTATGTTTTCTAGAAGGAGAAATAACAGACATAGCCTTCTTGATGGATTCAGAAACAAAATCTCTTATGTTATCAGGAACATTCTGCACCTTAGATGTTGAAGGAACTGCAACAGGCAATGGTACATTACTAAAGGAAATATTATCTGCATTAACAAGTTTGTCATGACAATTAATACAAACAACAGCCGGAGGAATAGCTACCAAAAGTTTACAGCAGATACACTTAGCTTTGGTAGATCCAGCACTAGACAGCGATTTTCCTGAAGTATCTTCTGACTCAGATGCAACGTGAGACATCTTGCAATATGTAAGAGAAAAAACAACATATAAAGCAAAATTGATCAAATTCCTTAAATGACAGTTTCAGGAATGGGAAAAAATGCCATAGAACAAGCTTCTAGCAACCAGAAGCAATGAAAAATGAGACTTAAATAATGTGGAGACAAAAGCGACGCCCATATTTTTTAGCGCCAAATAAGACGCCCACATTATTTGGCGCCTAAATGCTTTTGGCGCCAAAAATGACGCCACATCCGGAACGCCAACATTTTTGGCGCAAAAGAACGTCAAAAAATGACGCAACTTCCGGCGACACGTATGATGCTGGAAACGGAAAAGATTTTTTGCGCCAAAAAAGTCCGCGCCAAGAATGACGCAATAAAATGAAGCATTTTCAGCCCCCGCGAGCCTAACAGCCCACAGGGAAAAAAAGAGTCAAATTTTTAAAGTAAGAAAAATGTTTGATTCAAATGCATTATCCCAAATATGAAACTGACTGTCTGAAAATAAGGAATGTTGAACATTCTGAGTCAAGGCAAATAAATGTTTGAATACATATATTTAGAACTTTATAAACAAAGTGCCCAACCATAGCTTAGAGTGTCACAGAAAATAAGATTTACTTACCCCAGGACACTCATCTACATGTTTGTAGAAAGCCAAACCAGTACTGAAACGAGAATCAGCAGAGGTAATGGTATATAAATAAGAGTATATCGTCGATCTGAAAAAGGGAGGTAAGAGATGAATCTCTACGACCGATAACAGAGAACCTATGAAATAGACCCCGTAGAAGGAGATCACTGCATTCAAATAGGCAATACTCTCCTCACATCCCTCTGACATTCACTGCACGCTGAGAGGAAAACCGGGCTCCAACTTGCTGCGGAGCGCATATCAACGTAGAATCTAGCACAAACTTACTTCATCACCTCCATAGGAGGCAAAGTTTGTAAAACTGAATTGTGGGTGTGGTGAGGGGTGTATTTATAGGCATTTTGAGGTTTGGGAAACTTTGCCCCTCCTGGTAGGAATGTATATCCCATACGTCACTAGCTCATGGACTCTTGCTAATTACATGAAAGAAAGATAGATAATCCCTTTATTACCCATTCCCCAGTTTTGCACAGCCAACATGGTTATATTAGTATACTTTTAATCTCTGTGTTTACCTTGTATTAAGGCCTATTTTTACAGCCCCCTGATCGCTATGTATATATTGACTTGCATTTTAGCCAATTAGTGCAGTGTCAGCCACAACTATATGGCCCATATGAACTAGCAGTGTCCTGTTGTGAAAAGCAAATAAGAGACTGTCTGTAGCGGCTTACAAGCAGGTAGAAATTTAGAGGTTTAAATGTTAAAAAGTATATTATAGCAATGTTGGTTGTGCAAAGCTGGGGAATTGATAGTAAAGGCGTTCTCTATCTTTTTAAACAACAATAATTTTGGTGTTTAATGTCTCTTTAATGTGTTGCCTTAACACACTAGATTAAGAAACACTTCTCACACATTGAGATATAAATCTAATCACTTACTTCAATAAAACCCCAAACTGATAATCTGCTGTACAATACTGGAAAATTAACAGCAGCTATTAATATGTATATATATTTACGTGTGCATACCTTATGTATAAATACACATCTATATAAAACCATAGAAATTTAATCCTGACTTAGTGTCCCTTAGATATATGAGAATATAAAAATAGGATATATACTCCAAATGACAAAGGATTCCCAATATTCCCAATGTAACTTTATGAATACTTGCTAATAAGACATGCCACTGCTAATGTACTTAAATTGATAATAAATATTTCACTATATTGAATAAACTCACTATAACATAACAAGAAAAACTATAGGAAGATGATGTATAAAAATATACAAGCTTCAATATCTTCCACTGAGATGTGTGTGTGAGATAAATCCAGGTCCCATTTTAACCTCAATGCTGTTATGGTTATGGGACTTAGAAATATAAAATAGTTTAATACTAATCACACAAATGTATCATAAATAAGATTTCACTTTACTTAAAGGGTCATTTTACACTACATTTTTCTTTGCATAAATGTTTTGTAGATAATCCATTTATATAGCCCATACAGATTTTTATTTTATTTTTTAAATGGATAGTTTTGCTTATTTTTAAATAGCATTGCTCTGATTTTAAGACTCCTAACCAAGTCCCAAAGTTTTAGGAGAATACCGTCGTATACCTACTCCAGCTTGCTTTTGTTTGTGTAAAGTGTATTTTCATATGGAAAGGAAGGGGGAGGGTCTGCTATTTCCCACTTGCAGTGGGTGTTCCAATAACCTTTTATACTGAGCTAAACTGGAAGCTTCTAAGTAAGTTTTTAAACGGTTTTATACTGGATTTTTATATCAGTATCTGTGCATATTCTTCTTTATAGTAGTGTTTATGAAAATTGGCGAATACTGTCCCTTTAAAGTCACTGTCATTGTGAATCAACCCTGCCACCTAATGGCCACTCCAAATAATACCACTACATTAGGTTAGTCTAGGAACATATTAGCTCCCCAGGGGGCAAGAAGCTTATCCTATGAGAACTGTCACTCCTAATGGATTTTATTGGCTGATGTGCAAAAGAGGAAGGCCAACTTAAGTAGACTAACGGCTCAGAGACTTTAGTACCTGAAGGCTGGCTGGCTTTGGAGGGTTCTTGCTGCCTTTTGCTCTTATGTTGTGGATTACACTTCCTGCTCTGACAAGGAAATCTATTTGGCCAAGACATTCTCATTTTCCAGCTGACTTGCTAACACAAAAGAATACTTTGGGCGATATTGCTGCCTGCCTACCTGGCTAACAAAAGGAACCTTTGGCTTGGAAAATACACTACACAGACACCTACAGAGAGATCACACACCTGGCTAACCCATATAGAAGTTTATCCACATACTGCTAACCAGGGCTGGCAATATACAAGTGTTTATGCTGCTATCTTGTAAGCTTATTATAAGGTAAATGTTAGCTGCTGTTAGGATTCGACTATATGTATTTGAAATCTAACAACGTATCTGATTTCTAATTCTTGTTTTATAAGAAATTAAATATAAATTAATTGTAAGGGCGTTAATATAAGACCTTGAAGTTAATATAATTATTTGTGTATTGGGAGAGCCTAGAATTTATTCTAAATACAAAAACGTATGTTTTAAAGTTTACACTTTCTGTTTAAAAGTGTGTTTTATACGTATAGTTTGATATCTTACATGTGGTTATTATCCAAGTATTATTTATCTGTGCATTAAGTTAATTTAATATTTACTGAATAAACATTGTGTATTTATGATAAGAGAGTTATTTAGTTAACACTGCTGAATTGGTTTTAATATATTATGAAGCATTTTAAGGGTCATATTTGATTTAGTCACTTTCAATTCATTTATTAATGTATTGGGTTGTTAGCATCGTATAAAGCTTTCAGATTGGTGTACTGTACCGACATAAGGCTACTTAGTCAGTTATATTGTACTCCCTGGGAAACCTATTAATTGAATCATAGTTACTATTGTTATTAAAATATTTGTGTTATAGCCAATAATCCGAATGTAGTATTTAATCATGTTATGGTAATTGGTTGAGGCAATTGAATTGTTCAAAACTGTTCTAGAACCTTTAAATTGAGATATTAGATGTTCCATTCATTTGGTTGAAGCCTTGTTTTCACATACTTTATTTCTGGTGTAACAGACGATTGGGTTGAGATTGATATAAACTGCGTATTTTGTAATCCAATTGTATCTTGTTAATGCTTATTATATCTGCTAATATTTTATCATAATTGAGTTCTTATTACTGTATATAGTTTTGCTGTGTTCATAATACTCACCGGTCAGAACTTAAATATTAATATTTAATCAAAATTAATAATAACATTGTATTATCATTAATTATTACTATTCATAAACATCATTATAACATGTTACCTACTCCATACACAAGACATCTCACTAGGAGCTCAATATGGCACTAAGAATGTGAGAGAAAAAATATCACTCAGATTTTGAAACTCACAATTTCCAACAATTTCTATAGTAGAAGTAAAAAATATTTTTCCAGGGTATAATTGATTTACAAAATAAACCATATTTCCCACTTAAAAATATCTGCACAAGATGCATGGAAACTTTGAAACGACAAGCAATTCCCATTCATTTTTTAAAACCAAATGTGGCCCTAATTTAAAATAAATATATTTAAAACAAACATTAAGAGGTTACTAGTGAAATTCAAATACAGAACTATTAAGATCTTGTAAAAACAGCTTCTTTTGTCACTTGTTAATGAACAGTTAATCAACAGTGGTTGCATCAGACCAACCACCCACACGGCCTAGAAGAAGGAGTACGGCGTGCGGCTGCACTGACCCGGAACCGGAACCGCAGAAAGACCTCAGGGTTATCAGGGTTATCCAATGATAGAGCAGAGACTCCGGAGTGCCGTAGCCAGGGTGATCAAGCCCAAGGTAGGTACAAACTGGAGAAAAAAGGCAGGCACTACTCGGGGGTTTAAAATAGCAAAGGAAAACTTTTATTGATAAACATAAGCCCAACAAAACAAAAATAGGCTTAAAAATTACCAACAGCAGTACAGACGATAGAATGACACAGAGGGACAGACAGGCCGTCTGTCCCTCTGTGTCATTCTATCGTCTGTACTGCTGTTGGTAATTTTTAAGCCTATTTTTGTTTTGTTGGGCTTATGTTTATCAATAAAAGTTTTCCTTTGCTATTTTAAACCCCCGAGTAGTGCCTGCCTTTTTTCTCCAGTTTGCACCCACACGGCCTGTCTGCTCTTTTCATTTCTTTATTATTACACAATATTTAAGCAATTTAAGAAATCCCAACTATTAAACTCATTTTAATATGTTCTCATCCTTTTTTCACAACCACCACACATAAGCTGTCACTTAAAGTGATGGCAAACTCTCCCCTTTTTAAAGTGATATTTTAAAATCTAAATATCTAAAATAGGACTAACATTACAGACCGGATAATATAAATATATATATATATATATATATATATATATATATTATATATATATATATATTCCTGAAAAATAGTCGCACTCTCAGGTCTTTTGGTGAAAATATTAAATAATTTTAATGAAACGTTTTCGGGGTATTCCTCCCATCATCAGCATATATATATATATATATATATATATATATATATATATATATATATATATATATATATATAAAGTCTGCAATATACTTTCAATATTTATTTTGTCCCAATTTCCGGTAATTGCATTCTGAGATTGTGAGTTTTTCAGTTCCTGTTAGAAATAGAAGTGCCGAACACTGTTATAGTCCACACAGCCATTGGCTGCACACTCTAGTGACCTATTTATAACTGTCCCTAATTGGCCACAGCAGAGAAGGTAACCTAAGTTACAATATGGCAGCTCCCATTGTTTTATAGACACTAAAACTTTACACTTAATTTTTCTATATTTAAACAGCTAATGAAACTTAAAAAATACATCTACAGGTTATTCTCGGACTAATCTTTTCTTTGAATGCATCATTCTATCTAGTATTTAGTGTTTAATGTCCCTTTACTAAAAGGTACAAATTTCTAAATCCCAAAGCCAAAAAAAGAAAATTTATGCTTACCTGATAAATTTGTTTCTTTTTAGACACGAGTCCACGGATTTCATCCTTACTTGTGGGATTACGCCTCCTGGTCAGCAGGAGGAGGCAAAGAGCACCACAGCAGAGCTGTATATATAGCTCCTCCCTTCCCTTCCAATCCAGTCATTCGACCGAAGTTAAGAAGAGAAAGGAAAAGCCAAGGTTCAGAGGTGTCTGAAGTTTACAAAAATTAATAACCTGTCTCATAGAACAGGGCGGGCCATGGACTCATCGTGTCTAAAAAGAAACACATTTAGCAGGTAAGCATACATTTTCTTTTTTTTTTAAAGACACAATGAGTCCACGGATTTCATCCTTACTTGTGGGATACAATACCAAAGCTAGAGTACACGGATGATAAGGGAGGGACAAGACAGGGAACCTAAACGGAAGGCACCACTGCTTGAAGAACGTTTCTCCCAGAAGCTGCCTCAGCCGAGGCAAAAGTATCAAATTCGTAGAACTTTAAAAAAGAGAGGACCAAGTTGCAGCCTTGCAAATCTGTTCCACAGAAGCTTAATTTTTAAAAGCCTATGAGGAAGCAACAGCCCTAGTGGAATGAGCCGTAACCCTCTCAGGAGGCTGCTTTCCCGCAGTTTCATATGCAAAGCGGAAGAGACTCCTCAGCCAAAAAGAAAGCGAAGTAGCCGTAGCTTTCTGACCGTTACGTTGACTTGAGAAAACAACAAACAACAAAGAAGACTGACGGAAGTCCTTGGTCGTCTGTAAATATTACTTGAAAGCACAAACCACATTGAGATTGTGCAAAAGACGTTCCTTCTGAGAAGGAGGATTAGGACATAAAGAAGGTACAACAATTTCCTGATTAATGTTACAATCAGAGGTAACCTCAGGAAGAAAACCTAAGTTGGTACGCAAAACTACCTTATCTGCATGGAATATAAGATAAGGAGAAGAGCATTGCAAAGCCGAGAGTTCAGACACTCTACGCAGAAGAAATACCAACAAGAAATAAAACTTTCCAAGATAGTAATTTAATATCTAAGGAATGCATATGCTCAAATGGAGCCCCTTGCAAAAACATTAAGAACTAAATTAAGACTCCATGGAGGAGCAATAGGCTTAAACATAGGCCTGACCCTAACCAGGGCCTGACAAAAGGATTGAACATCTGGAACATCTGCCAAACGTTTATTTAACAGAACAGACAAGGCCGAAATCTGACCCTTTAAAGAGCTGGCCTATAAACCCTTCTCCAAACCCTCTTGCAGAAAAGACAAAATTCTGGAAATCCTAACCTTACTCCATGAGTAGCCCTTGGATTCACACCAATGAAAATATTTACGCCAAATCTAATGGTAAAACTTTCAAGTAACCGGTTTGCGAGCCTGAATTAAAGTCTCAATAACCGCATCAGAAAATCCTTGTTTAGACAAAATTAAGCGTTCGATCTCCAAGCAGTTAGCTTCAGAGAAACTAGATGTGGGTGAAGGAAGTTTGGCATTTTGGCGAGAAGCCATGAGATCCAAATCCGGCTGCCCCCATCTGAGAACCAGACTGGAGATTACTTCCGCATGTAAAGTCTGTCTGCTCAGGAAATCTGCCTCCCAATTATCCACTCCTGGGATGTGGATAGCCGACAGAGAACAAGAGTGGGCTTCCGCCGACCGAATTATCTTGGCTACCTCTGTCATCGCCAAGGAACTCCTTGTTCCTCCCTGATGATTGATGTAAGCCACTGTTCTGTTGTACTACTGAAATCTGATGAACTGAGCTGAGGCCAAATGTGGCCAGGCCAGAAGAGAATGCAAGATCACCCTCAGTTCCAGGATGTTGATGGAGAGAGCAGACACTGCTTGAGTCCATACTCCCTGAACCTCACTGGGACCCCAGACCGCAAATAAAATAAATAAAGCTAGCACTTACCTCAGATGCTGACCAACAGCAGGCCAGCCCAGCAGGTGTAAGAGGTCCTCTACCTCTCATAGCCCTGTGGAAAGAGATCAGCCTGAGAAAACAGTGCTTAGGCTATCTGTATCAGGGCAGCAACAGAGTATAGGAGGCGCAGTGAGAATTATGTCCCACCAGTTCCTATTGCTTTAAAGCCACCAAAAAGCTCTACTTTAGAGACTGATCTGGTCTAAGCTACATCCTGGAACAAAGTAGCACTCTCTGGCACTACTTTATAAATAATAAACTCTTGATTGAAGAATCTTTTCTAACACCTCACTTTTCCATCTCCTATCACTAACGCAGGCAAAGAGAATGACTGGAGTGGGAGGGAAGGGAGGAGCTATATATATATATACAGCTCTGCTGTGGTGCTATTTGCCTCCATCTGCTGACCAGGAGGCATAATCCCACAAGTAAGGATAAAATCCGTGGACTCATCGTGTCTTTAAAAAGAAACCCAAACTTTGACATTTAAAAAAAAAAAAAAAAAAAAAAATATTAAAAATATTTAAAAAGTCTACAATATAATTGTTATTGATTTAAAGATACATAATCCATTTATTTGCCAGTTTTGCATAACCAACAGTTATATTAAAGGGACAGTCTAGGCCAAAATAAACTTTCATGATTCAGATAGGGCATGTAATTTTAAACAATTTTCCAATTTACTTTTATCACCAATTTTGCTTTGTTCTCTTGGTATTCTTAGTTGAAAGCTTAACCTAGGAGGTTAATATGCTAATTTCTTAGACCTTGAAGCCCACCTCTTTCAGATTGCATTTTAACAGTTTTTCACCACTAGAGGGTGTTAGTTCACATATTTCATATAGATAACACTGTGCTCGTGCACGTGAAGTAATCTGGGAGCAGGCACTGATTGGCTAGACTGCAAGTCTGTCAAAAGAACTGAAAAAGGGGCAGTTTGCAGAGGCTTGGATACAAGATAATCACAGAGGTTAAAAGTATATTATTATAACTGTGTTGGTTATGCAAAACTGGGGAATGGGTAATAAAGGGATTATCTATCTTTTAAAACAATAGAAATTCTGGTGTAGACTTTCCCTTTAATACACTTTTTACCTCTGAATACCTTGTATCTAAGAACCTTCTGACAGCCCCCTGATCACATGACTGTGACTGTTTATTATCTATTGTCTTGCATTTAGCATTGTGTTGTGCTAAATCTTTAATAAGTTTATGTGCATGAACGCAGTTATCTATATGGCCCATGTGAACTATCAAGTATTTTGTTGTGAAAAGGAATTTAAAAAGCATGTGCTTAGACACAGCCCTCAATGGATTAGAAATTAGCATGTGAGCCTACCTAGGTTTAGTTTTAACTAATACCAAGAGAAAAAAGTAAATTTGATAAAAGTAAATTGGAAAGTTGATTAAAATTACATGTCCTATCTGAATAATGAAAGTTTAATTTTGACAACACTGTCCCTTTAAGTCACAAACTTATTTGCCTAAATATTTTTTTATGCTCCTTTATATTTATTCAAAAAATTATTACCTATTTGATTACAGTGCTGTTCTAGTTTCTTTCATGTAATTGGCAAGAGTCCATGAGCTAGTGACATATGGGATATACAATCCTACCAGGAGGGGCAAAGTTTCCCAAACCTCAAAATGCCTATAAATACACCCCTCACCACACCCACAATTCAGTTTTACAAACTTTGCCTCCTATGGAGGTGGTGAAGTAAGTTTGTGCTAAGATTTCTACGTTGCGCTTCTCAGCATTGTTGAAGCCCGATTCCTCTCAGAGTACAGCGAATGTCAGAGGGACGTGAAGGGAGTATCACTTATTAAATACGATGATTTCCCTAACGGGGGTCTATTTCATGGGTTCTCTGTTATCGGTCGTAGAGATTTATCTCCTACCTCCCTTTTCAGATCGACGATATACTCTCAATTTACCATTACCTCTACTGATAACTGTTTCTGTACTGGTTTGGCTATCTGCTATATGTGGATGGGTGTCTTTTGGCAAGTATGTTTTTTTATTACTTAACCCCTTAATGACCACAATGTACCCTGTATGTCACTGGTCATTAAGGGGTTTTTCAGGACATAATAGCACAAGTCTAGCAAAAAGACACTATTAATACTCTCCAGCAGGCTTTGTGGAATAGAGCAGTCTCAATGCTGGTGGCAAGACCGCGCTATAAAACAATCAAGTCCCAAAAAAAGGCCAGTGACATACAGGGTACGTCGCTGGTCCTTAAGGGGTTAAGACACCTCAGCTATGGTTTGGCACTTTATGCATTTATAAAAAGTTCTAAATATATGTATTGTACTTATATTTGCCATGAGTCAGGTTCATGTATTTCCTTCTGCAGACTGTCAGTTTCATATTTGGGTAATATAAACATCTTTTAAAAAAAAAAATTTCTTACCTGGGGTTTAATATTTTTGGCGCGGAAAAATACGTCTATGACGCAACTTAGTCATTTCCGGCGTCATACTTGACACCAAGACCTTTCACACGGTTGCGTCATTAGTGACGCGAGTGTGTCATTTCCGGTTATTTTAAAGTTTACGTTACGTTGTGCGTCATACTTGGCGCCAACCTTTTTCATTATTTCAATACCCCATTGATGTTTGCCTCTTGTTTTTTTCTCTATCAGAGGCCTATGCTATTTGCTTTTTTTCCCATTCCTGAAACTGTCATATAAGGAAATAGATAATTTTGCTTTTTTTCTCTTGCATTTTGCAAGATGTCTCTATCTGATCCTGCCTCAGAAGTTTCTGCTGGAACATTGCTGCCTGACATCGGTCCTACCAAAGCTAAGTGCATTTGTTGTAAAATTGTTGAAATTATTTCGCCGAATGTCATTTGTAATAGTGGTCATGATAAACTTTTACATGCAGTTAGTGTATCCATCAGTAATAGTACATTGCCAGTTGCAGTTCCTTCAACTTCTAATGTGCATGATATACCTGTAAATTTTAAAGAATTTGTTTCTGATTCTATTTTGAAGGCTTTGTCTGCATTTCCACCTTCTAATAAACGTAAAAGGTCTTTTAAAACTTCTCATTTAGTTGATGAAATTTCAAATGACCAACAACATAATTTATCCTCTTCTGATGAGGATCTATCTGATACAGAAGATCCTTCCTCAGACATTGACACTGACAAATCTACTTACTTATTTAAAATAGAGTATATGCGTTCTTTATTAAAAGAAGTGTTAATTATTTTGGATATTGAGGTAACCAGTCCTATTGACGTTCAGTCCAATAAACGTTTAAATGCTGTTTTTAAACCTCCTGTGGTTTCTCCAGGGGTTTTTCCTATTCCTGAGGTTATTTCTGATATGATTTCTAGGGAATGGAATAAGCCAGGTACTTCTTTTATTCCTTCTTCAAGGTTTAAAAAAATTGTATCCTTTACCAGCAAAATCTATAGAGTTTTGGGAAAAAATCCCCAAAGTTGATGGGGCTATTTCTACTCTTGCTAAACATACCACTATTCCTATGGAAGATAGTACTTCCTTTAAGGATCCTTTAGATAGGAAGCTTGAATCTTATCTAAGGAAGGCCTATTTATATTCAGGTCATCTTCTCAGACCTGCAATTTCTTTGGCTGATGTTGCGGCTGCATCAACCTTCTGGTTGGAGAATTTAGCGCAACAAGAATTGGATTCTGACTTATCTAGCATTAGTCGCCTATTGCAATATGCTAATCATTTTATTTGTGATGCAATTTTTGATATTATCAAAATTGATGTTAGATCCATGTCTTTAGCTATTTTAGCTAGAAGAGCTTTGTGGCTTAAATCTTGGAATGCTGATATGACATCTAAATCCAGATTACTATCTCTTTCTTTCCAAGGTAATAATTTATTTGGTACTCAGTTGGATTCTATTATTTCAACTGTCACTGGGGGAAGGGAGTTTTTCTGCCTCAGGATTAAAAACCTAAGGGTAAATCTAAGGCTTCTAACCATTTTCGTTCCTTTCATCAGAATAAGGAACAAAACTCAATCTTCCCCCCCAAGGAGTCTGCTTCCAATTGGAAGCCTTCCTCAAATTGGAATAAATCCAAGCCATTTAGGAAACCAAAGTCAGCCCTAAGTCCGCATGAAGCTCAGCTGGTAGTTGGCAGATTAAGGTTTTTCTAGGATATTTGGATAAAATCTGTCCAAAATCAATGGATTCAGAGCATTGTCTATCAAGGGTATAGAATAGAATTCAGAGTAAGACCTCCTGTGAGAAGAATTTTTTTTCTCACGTATCCCAATAAATCCAGTAAAAGCTCAAACTTTCCTGAAGTGTGTTTCAGACCTGGAGTCTTCAGGGGTAATCATGCCAGTTCCTCCTCAGGAACAAGGTTTGGGGTTTTATTCAAATCTATTCATTGTACCAAAGAAGGAACATTTTTTCAGACCAGTTCTGGATCTGAAAATTTTGAATCGTTATGTAAGAGTAACAACTTTCAAGATGGTGACTATAAGGACTATTCTGCCTTTTTGTTCAGCAAGGACATTATATGTCCACAATAGACTTGCAGGATGCATACCTTCATATTCAGATTCATCCAGAACATTATCAGTTTCTGAGATTCTCTTTTCTAAACAAGCATTACCAATTTGTTGCTCTTCCATTTGGCCTAGCAACAGCTCCAAGAATCTTTTCAAAGGTTCTGGGTGCCCTACTCTCTGTAATCAAAGAACAGGGTATTGCGGTGTTTCCTTATTTGGACAACATCTTGGTACTAAGCTCAGTCTTTGCGTACTGCAGAATCTCACATGAATCAACAAGTGATGTTTCTTTGGAAACATGGTTGGAGGATCAATTTACCAAAAGTTTCTTGATTCCTCAGACAAGGGTCACCTTTTTAGGCTTCCAGATAGATTGTGTCCATGACTCTGTCTCTAACAGACAAGAGACGTTTAAAATTGGTTGCAGCATGCCGGCCACCTTCAGTCTTGGTCATTCCCTTCAGTGGCTATGTGCATGGAAGTTTTAGGTCTCATGACTGCAGCATCGGACGCAATCCCCTTTGCTCGTTTTCACATGAGACCTTTGCAGCTTTGTATGCTGAATCGTTTAGTTCAAGGGGCTTCTTTTGTTCGGCCAACCTGGACTGTGATCACAACAGATGCAAGTCTTTCAGGTTGGGGAGCTGTTTGGGGATCTCTGACAGCACAAGGGGTTTGGAAATCTCAAGATTACCAATAAATATTTTAGAACTCCGTGCAATTCTCAGAGCTCTTCAGTTTTGGCCTCTGCTAAAGAGAGAACCGTTCATTTGTTTTCAGACAGACAATATCACAACAGTGGCATATGTCAATCATCAGGGTGGGACTCACAGTCCCCAAGCTATGAAAGAAGTATCTCGGATACTTGTTTGGGCGGAATCCAGCTCTTGTCTAAATCTCTGCGGTGCTTATCCCAGGTGTAGACAATTGGGAGGTGGATTATCTCAGCCGCCAGACTTTACATCTAGGGGAGTGGTCTCTACATCCAGATGTGTTTTCTCAGATTGTTCAGTTGTGGGGTCTTCCAGAGATAGATCTCATGGCCTCTCATCTAAACAAGAAACTTCCCAGATACCTGTCCAGGTCCAGGGATGTTCAGGCGGAAGCAGTGGATGCGCTGACACTTCCTTGGTGTTATCATCCTGCTTACATTTTCCTGCCTCTAGTTCTCCTTCCAAGAGTGATCTCCAAAATCATCATGGAACAATCATTTGTGTTCCTGGTGGCTCCAGCATGGCCCCACAGGTATTGGTATGCGGATCTTGTTTGGATGTCCAGTTGCCCGCTTTGGCCACTTCCGTTCGGCCAGACCTACTATCTCAAGGTCCATTTTTCCATCAGGATCTCAAATCATTAAATTTGAAGGTATGGAAATTGAACGCTTAGTACTAAGTCATAGAGGTTTCTCTGACTCAGTGATTAATACTATGTTACAAGCTATTAAATCTGTTTCTAGAAAGATTTATTATAGAGTTTGGAAGACTTACATTTCATGGTGTTCTTATAAATTCTCCTGGCATTCTTTTAGAAGTCCTAGAATTTTACAGTTTTCTTCAGGACGGTTTGGATAAGGTTTTGTCTGCAAGTTCCTTGAAAGGACAAATCTTCGCTCTGTTTTATTTCACAGAAAGATTGCTATACTTCCTGATATACACTGTTTTGTACAGGCTTTAGTTCTTATTAAGCCTGTTATTTAATCAATTTCTCCTCCTTGGAGTCTTAATTTGGTTCTGACGGCTTTACAGGTTCTTCCATTTGAACCTATGCATTTTTTGGACATTAAACTACTTTCTTGGAAAGTGTTGTTCCTTTTGGCCATCAATTCTGCTAGAAGAGTTTCTGAGTTATCTGCTCTTTCTTGTGAGTCTCCTTTTCTGATTTTTCATCAGGATAAGGCAGTTTTGCGGACTTCTTTTTAATTTTTACCTAAGGTTGTGAATTCTAACAACATTAGTAGAGAAATTGTTGTCCTTTCCTTGTGTCTTAATCCTAAGAATTCTTTGGAAAGTTCCTTACATTCTTTGGATGTGGTAAGAGCTTTGAAATATTATGTGGAAGCTACTAAAGATTTCAGGAAGACTTCCAGTCTATTTGTTTTATTTTCTGGTCCTAGGAAAGGTCAGAAGGCTTCTGCTATTTCCTTGGCTTCTTGCATGAAACTTTTGATTCATCAAGCTTATTTTGAGTTGGGTCAGGCCTTGCCTCCGAGAATTACAGCTCATTCTACTAGATCAGTCTCCACTTCGTGGGCTTTTAAGAATGAAGCTTCAGTTGATCAGATTTGCAAAGCGGCAACTTGGTCCTCTTTGCAAACATTTACTAAATTCTACCTTTTTGATGTATTTGCTTCTTCGGAAGCAGTTTTTGGTAGAAAAGTTCTTCAGACAGCTGTTTCAGTTTGATTCTTCTGCTTTTGATTTAAGTTTTTTTTCTTTCAAATGAAATAAACATATTTTGGGTTGTGGATTATTTTTTTTCAGCAGATTATGGCTGTTTTTATTTTATTCCCTCCCTCTCTAGTGACCCTTGAGTGGAGATCCACATCTTGGGTATTGATATCCCATATGTCACTAGCTCATGGACTCTTGCCAATTACATGAAAGAAAACATAATTTATGTAAGAACTTACCTGATAAATTCATTTCTTTCATATTGGCAAGAGTCCATGAGGCCCACCCTTTTTATGGTGGTTATGATTTTTTGTATAAAGCACAATTATTTCCAAATTTCCTTTCTTGATGCTTTCTACTCCTTTCTTTATCACCCCACTGCTTGGCTATTCGTTAAACTGAATTGTGGGTATGGTGAGGGGTGTATTTATAGGCATTTTGAGGTTTGGGAAACTTTGCCCCTCCTGGTAGGATTGTATATCCCATATGTCACTAGCTCATGGACTCTTGCCAATATGAAAGAAATTAAATTATCAGGTAAGTTCTTACATAAGTTATGTTTTTATGATGGTGCTATGTATACAAAAGTAATACAAATGAAATAAAACTACCTTTAGCTTGTGTGTATGGAATGACATAAGATATTGATTTTTACACTTGGCTCTATTCTACAGGTGCAAATATTTGAAATCCAAAAATTTTCTAGTCCCAAGCAGTTTGGATAAAGGGTTTCCTACCTGTACTTTAATAATATGGATATTTTAACATCTTACTATCTATCTAAAAAGTGATCAGATTAATTAAAGGGTTATTTTATGCCACATCAAGTAGTCCCTTTTATATACTGATATAAATTAAAGACACATAAAAAGTAAAAGAAAATGCCCTAAATGTGTAAGAGCATTTTATTATTGCACTTATGCCTGCATATGACTGTTTAACGAGCAGCGATGCAATAATGGGAGGTAGCTGAACACATCTGCTGAGCCAATTACAAAAGCCACCAATTTCTAGCTAGCTACCAATAATGCACTGCTGCTCCTGGGCCAACCTAGGTATGCTTTGCAACAAAGGATAACCAGAGAACAAGTAATTTTGAAATGTTATAATACAAGTAAATTGAAGTTTTGTTAAAGTTACATGTAGTGCATATCTGTACTATAAAAAGTAAATTTTGACTTTCATACTTTTGATGTCATATTAAAAATGTGAGTGTCTGTACAACAGCTATATGGGAAGTGAAAAAACATAATTTATGTAAGAACTTACCTGATAAATTCATTTCTTTCATATTAGCAAGAGTCCATGAGCTAGTGACGTATGGGATATACATTCCTACCAGGAGGGGCAAAGTTTCCCAAACCTCAAAATGCCTATAAATACACCCCTCACCACACCCACAATTCAGTTTAACGAATAGCCAAGAAGTGGGGTGATAAAAAAAGTGCGAAAGCATATAAAATAAGGAATTGGAATAATTGTGCTTTATACAAAAATCATAACCACCACAAAAAAAGGGCGGGCCTCATGGACTCTTGCTAATATGAAAGAAATGAATTTATCAGGTAAGTTCTTACATAAATTATGTTTTCTTTCATGTAATTAGCAAGAGTCCATGAGCTAGTGACGTATGGGATAATGACTACCCAAGATGTGGATCTTTCCACACAAGAGTCACTAGAGAGGGAGGGATAAAATAAAGACAGCCAATTCCTGCTGAAAATAATCCACACCCAAAAATAAAGTTTAACGAAAAACATAAGCAGAAGATTCAAACTGAAACCGCTGCCTGAAGTACTTTTCTACCAAAAACTGCTTCAGAAGAAGAAAATACATCAAAATGGTAGAATTTAGTAAAAGTATGCAAAGAGGACCAAGTTGCTGCTTTGCAAATCTGGTCAACCGAAGCTTCATTCCTAAACGCCCAGGAAGTAGAAACTGACCTAGTAGAATGAGCTGTAATTCTTTGAGGCGGAGTTTTACCCGACTCAACATAGGCAAGATGAATTAAAGATTTCAACCAAGATGCCAAAGAAATGGCAGAAGCTTTCTGGCCTTTTCTAGAACCGGAAAAGAGAACAAATAAACTAGAAGTCTTACGGAAAGATTTCGTAGCTTCAACATAATATTTCAAAGCTCTAACAACATCCAAAGAATGCAACGATTTCTCCTTAGAATTCTTAGGATTAGGACATAATGAAGGAACCACAATTTCTCTACTAATGTTGTTGGAATTCACAACTTTAGGTAAAAATTCAAAAGAAGTTCGCAACACCGCCTTATCCTGATGAAAAATCAGAAAAGGAGACTCACAAGAAAGAGCAGATAATTCAGAAACTCTTCTGGCAGAAGAGATGGCCAAAAGGAACAAAACTTTCCAAGAAAGTAATTTAATGTCCAATGAATGCATAGGTTCAAACGGAGGAGCTTGAAGAGCTCCCAAAACCAAATTCAAACTCCAAGGAGGAGAAATTGACTTAATAACAGGTTTTATACGAACCAAAGCTTGTACAAAACAATGAATATCAGGAAGAATAGCAATCTTTCTGTGAAAAAGAACAGAAAGAGCAGAGATTTGTCCTTTCAAAGAACTTGCGGACAAACCCTTATCTAAACCATCCTGAAGAAACTGTAAAATTCTCGGTATTCTAAAAGAATGCCAAGAAAAATGATGAGAAAGACACCAAGAAATATAAGTCTTCCAGACTCTATAATATATCTCTCGAGATACAGATTTACGAGCCTGTAACATAGTATTAATCACAGAGTCAGAGAAACCTCTTTGACCAAGAATCAAGCGTTCAATCTCCATACCTTTAAATTTAAGGATTTCAGATCCTGATGGAAAAAAGGACCTTGTGACAGAAGGTCTGGTCTTAACGGAAGAGTCCACGGTTGGCAAGAGGCCATCCGGACAAGATCCGCATACCAAAACCTGTGAGGCCATGCCGGAGCTACCAGCAGAACAAACGAGCATTCCTTCAGAATCTTGGAGATTACTCTTGGAAGAAGAACTAGAGGCGGAAAGATATAGGCAGGATGATACTTCCAAGGAAGTGATAATGCATCCACTGCCTCCGCCTGAGGATCCCGGGATCTGGACAGATACCTGGGAAGTTTCTTGTTTAGATGGGACGCCATCAGATCTATTTCTGGAAGTTCCCACATTTGAACAATCTGAAGAAATACCTCTGGGTGAAGAGACCATTCGCCCGGATGCAACGTTTGGCGACTGAGATAATCCGCTTCCCAATTGTCTATACCTGGGATATGAACCGCAGAGATTAGACAGGAGCTGGATTCCGCCCAAACCAAAATTCGAGATACTTCTTTCATAGCCAGAGGACTGCGAGTCCCTCCTTGATGATTGATGTATGCCACAGTTGTGACATTGTCTGTTTGAAAACAAATGAACGATTCTCTCTTCAGAAGAGGCCAAAACTGAAGAGCTCTGAAAATTGCACGGAGTTCCAAAATATTGATCGGTAATCTCACCTCCTGAGATTCCCAAACTCCTTGTGCCGTCAGAGATCCCCACACAGCTCCCCAACCTGTGAGACTTGCATCTGTTGAAATTACAGTCCAGGTCGGAAGCACAAAAGAAGCCCCCTGAATTAAACGATGGTGATCTGTCCACCATGTTAGAGAGTGTCGTACAATCGGTTTTAAAGATATTAATTGAGATATCTTCGTGTAATCCTTGCACCATTGCTTCAGCATACAGAGCTGAAGAGGTCGCATGTGAAAACGAGCAAAGGGGATCGCGTCCGATGCAGCAGTCATAAGACCTAGAATTTCCATGCATAAGGCTACCGAAGGGAATGATTGTGACTGAAGGTTTCGACAAGCTGCAATCAATTTTAGACGTCTCTTGTCTGTTAAAGACAGAGTCATGGACACTGAATCCATCTGGAAACCCAGAAAGGTTACCCTTGTCTGAGGAATCAAAGAACTTTTTGGTAAATTGATCCTCCAACCATGATCTTGAAGAAACAACACAAGTCGATTCGTATGAGATTCTGCTAAATGTAAAGACTGAGCAAGTACCAAGATATCGTCCAAATAAGGAAATACCACAATACCCTGTTCTCTGATTACAGACAGAAGGGCACCGAGAACCTTTGTAAAAATTCTTGGAGCTGTAGCTAGGCCAAACGGCAGAGCCACAAACTGGTAATGCTTGTCCAGAAAAGAGAATCTCAGGAACTGATAATGATCTGGATGAATCGGAATATGCAGATATGCATCCTGTAAATCTATTGTGGACATATAATTCCCTTGCTGAACAAAAGGCAAGATAGTCCTTACAGTTACCATCTTGAACGTTGGTATTCTTACATAACGATTCAATATTTTTAGATCCAGAACTGGTCTGAAGGAATTCTCCTTCTTTGGTACAATGAAGAGATTTGAATAAAACCCCATCCCCTGTTCCGGAACTGGAACCGGCATAATTACTCTAGTCAACTCTAGATCTGAAACACATTTCAGAAATGCTTGAGCTTTTACTGGATTTACTGGGACACGGGAAAGAAAAAATCTCTTTGCAGGAGGTCTCATCTTGAAACCAATTCTGCACCCTTCTGAAACAATGCTCTGAATCCAAAGATTGTGAACAGAATTGATCCAAATTTCCTTGAAAAAACGTAACCTGCCCCCTACCAGCTGAGCTGGAATGAGGGCCGCACCTTCATGTGGACTTAGAAGCAGGCTTTGCCTTTCTAGCTGGCTTGGATTTATTCCAGACTGGAGATGGTTTCCAAACTGAAACTGCTCCTGAGGATGAAGGATCAGGCTTTTGTTCTTTGTTGAAACGAAAGGAACGAAAACGATTATTAGCCTTGCTTTTACCTTTAGATTTTTTATCCTGTGGTAAAAAAGTTCCTTTCCCACCAGTAACAGTTGAAATAATGGAATCCAACTGAGAACCAAATAATTTGTTACCCTGGAAAGAAATGGAAAGTAAAGTAGATTTAGAAGCCATATCAGCATTCCAAGTTTTAAGCCATAAAGCTCTTCTAGCTAAAATAGCTAGAGACATAAACCTGACATCAACTCTGATAATATAAAAAATGGCATCACAGATAAAATTATTAGCATGCTGTAGAAGAATAATAATATCATGAGAATCATGATGTGTTACTTGTTGCGCTAAAGTTTCCAACCAGAAAGTTGAAGCTGCAGCAACATCAGCCAAAGATATAGCAGGTCTAAGAAGATTACCTGAACACAGATAAGCTTTTCTTAGAAAGGATTCAATTTTCCTATCTAAAGGATCCTTAAACGAAGTACCATCTGACGTAGGAATAGTAGTACGTTTAGCAAGGGTAGAAATAGCCCCATCAACTTTAGGGATTTTGTCCCAAAATTCTAATCTGTCAGACGGCACAGGATATAATCGCTTAAAACGTTTAGAAGGAGTAAATGAATTACCCAATTTATCCCATTCTTTGGAAATTACTGCAGAAATAGCATTAGGAACAGGAAAAACTTCTGGAATAACCACAGGAGCTTTAAATACCGTATCCAAACGTTTAGAATTAGTATCAAGAGGACCAGAATCCTCTATTTCTAAAGCAATTAGTACTTCTTTAAGTAAAGAACGAATAAATTCCATTTTAAATAAATATGAAGATTTATCAGCATCAACCTCTGAGACAGAATCCTCTGAACCAGAAGAGTCATCAGAATCAGAATGATGATGTTCATTTAAAAATTCATCTGTAGGGAGAGAAGTTTTAAAAGATTTTTTACGTTTACTAGAAGGAGAAATAACAGACATAGCCTTCTTTATGGATTCTGAAACAAAATCTCTTATATTATCAGGAACATTCTGCACCATAGATGTTGAAGGAACTGCAACAGGCAATGGTACTTTACTAAAGGAAATATTATCTGCTTTAACAAGTTTGTCATGACAATCAATACAAACAACAGCTGGAGGAATAGCTACCAAAAGTTTACAGCAGATACACTTAGCTTTGGTAGATCCAGCACTAGACAGCGATTTTCCTGTAGTATCTTCTGGCTCAGATGCAACGTGAGACATCTTGCAATATGTAAGAGAAAAAACAACATATATATAAAGCAAAATTGATCAAATTCCTTAAATGACAGTTTCAGGAATGGGAAAAAATGCCAAAGAACAAGCTTCTAGCAACCAGAAGCAATGAAAAATGAGACTTAAATAATGTGGAGACAAAAGCGACGCCCATATTTTTCGCGCCAATAAGACGCCCACATTATTTGGCGCCTAAATGCTTTTTGGCGCCAAAATGACGCCACATCCGGAACGCCGACATTTTTGGCGCAAAATAACGTCAAAAAATGACGCAACTTCCGGCGGAAACGGAAACGATTTTTTTTTGCGCCAAAAAAGTCCGCGCCAAGAACGACGCAATAAAATGAAGCATTTTCAGCCCCCGCGAGCCTAACAGCCCACAGGGAAGAGTCAAATTTTTTGAAGGTAAGAAAAAATGATTAAATCAAATGCATTATCCCAAATATGAAACTGACTGTCTGAAAATAAGGAAAGTTGAACATTCTGAGTCAAGGCAAATAAATGTTTGAATACATATATTTAGAACTTTATAAATAAAGTGCCCAACCATAGCTTGGAGTGTCACAGAAAATAAGATTTACTTACCCCAGGACACTCATCTACATGTTTGTAGAAAGCCAAACCAGTACTGAAACGAGAATCAGCAGAGGTAATGGTATATATAAGAGTATATCGTCGATCTGAAAAGGGAGGTAAGAGATGAATCTCTACGACCGATAACAGAGAACCTATGAAATAGACCCCGTAGAAGGAGATCACTGCATTCAAATAGGCAATACTCTCCTCACATCCCTCTGACATTCACTGCACGCTGAGAGGAAAACCGGGCTCCAACTTGCTGCGGAGCGCATATCAACGTAGAATCTAGCACAAACTTACTTCACCACCTCCATCGGAGGCAAAGTTTGTAAAACTGAATTGTGGGTGTGGTGAGGGGTGTATTTATAGGCATTTTGAGGTTTGGGAAACTTTGCCCCTCCTGGTAGGAATGTATATCCCATACGTCACTAGTTCATGGACTCTTGCTAATTACATGAAAGAAATGATTATTAGCCTAAGACTTAGTTAAGGAGGCATTTTGGAGGTAAATTAATTTGAACACTAGCAACCCTGCAATGATTTGTATTTACACACATAGCTAAAGTACACCTCAGGAGCCACAGAACATTGCTGGTCTCAGACAGACATGACCGCTAGTCACATGACCAAGTGGTGTAGCTCCCATGCAATACTTTAACACCTTTGTGGCATAGAGCATGTCATTTTCCTCACTATAATAGCCCTTTAAGGAAGATCAAGTGGCTCCCTTGCACAACACAGGCCTCATTATACCTAGCCAATGAATGAGCCATAGTTGCAAATTAATATACACATCATAGAATTTGGATCTTTCTTCCTTAGTGCACATGCAAGAAAGTGAATCCAAAAGGAGCTTGAATTCGGGCATGCCATTTTTTTGTTGTTGAGTATAATGGCCTTTTAACCCTTTCACTACTGGGACTTCCAGACAAAAACTTGCCCAAAATACCAGACAATTTTTGCTATCACTCTATTTAAACAGAAACAGAGCCTTGTTTTTTAATTTTTTTATTTACCTATCAAATATATATATATATATATATATATATATATATATATATATATATATATATATATATATATATATATATATATATTTAAGTAGACAACCCAAGGTATTGATCTAGGTCCATTATGGTATATTCCATGCCACCATTTTACCACAAAATGCCATCAAATAAAAGAATGTGGTACTTTTCTAACAAACTTTGGGTTTCTCACAGAAATTATTTACATACTGATTGTGCAAATAATGGTACAAATGTATGTAAAAGTTTCTCTTGGTTCCCCTTTGTTTAGAAATAGCAGACATATATGGCTTTGCCATTGCTTTTTGGTAATTAGAAGGCCGCTAATTGCAGCTGCGCACCACACTTCTATTATTCCCAGCAGTGACTGGGTTAATTAGGTAGCTTAAACGGTTAATGTTAGCTTAAGTGTAGAGATTAGCCTCCTACCTGACACTCCCCACCCCCTGATCCTTCCCAAACAGCTCTCTTCCCACCCCCCACCAGTCACCGTCTAACACTCAGGCATCTGCCCTCATATAGAGGCGGAGCACCGATCGCACTACGACTCCATATGCGTCAGATGCCTGAAGCTTCAGGAGCTCCAGATCTCGGCTGTAACTTAACAGCCGAGAGTACTGGAGAATCCTGAAGCGACAACATATACACGTGGTGCGGTACGATAGCCAAAGTACCGCACAATGTATATATACGTCGGATTGGGTGAAGGGGATAAAGGGGCAGTCTACTTTTGTTATTGTTTAAAAAAGATAGATAATCCCTTTATTACCCATTCCCCAGTTTTGCATAACCAACACAATTATATTAATAATCTTTTTAAATCTATGATTACCTGAATCTTGGACTCTGTAAAAAGCACTGAGATAAGGGGTCAATCTTCAAACTTGCATTTTATCCAATTATTGCTGTTTCTTGTATAATTATTCTTCATGGGAGTGAGCACAATGTTGTCTATATGGTATACATGAACTAGCACTATCTGGCTGTAAAAAGTTAATAAAAAGCGCTAAGATACAAGGTGGCCTGCAGCAGCTTAGAAACAAGCAGGGGTTTAGTGGTTATAAAGTATATTAATATAACAATGTTGGCTATGCAAAGCTGAGGAATGAATAGTAGTCCTTTAAGTAATCAAGTAGTCCAAAGAATTCTTACGGCTAGATTTAGAGTTTGGCGTTAGCCGTCAAAACCAGCGTTAGAGGCTCCTAACGCTGGTTTTGGGCTACCGCTGGTATTTGGAGTCTTGTAGGTAAGGGTCTAACGCTCACTTTGCAGCCGCGACTTTTCCATACCGCAGATCCCCCTACGCCATTTGCGTATCCTATCTTTTCAATGGGATCTTCCTAACGCCGGTATTTAGAGTCTTGGCTGAAGTGAGCGTTAGAAATCTAACGACAAAACTCCAGCTGCAGAAAAAAGTCAGTAGTTAAGAGCTTTCTGGGCTAACGCCGGTTCATAAAGCTCTTAACTACTGTGCTCTAAAGTACACTAACACCCATAAACTACCTATGTACCCCTAAACCGAGGCCCCCCCACATCGCCGCCACTCTAATAATTTTTTTTAACCCCTAATCTGCCGACCGCACACCGCCGCCACCTACGTTATACTTATGTACCCCTAATCAGCTGCCCCTAACACCGCCGACCCCTATATTATATTTATTAACCCCTAATCTGCCCCCACAACGTCGCCGCCAGCTACCTACAATAATTAACCCCTAATCTGCCGACCGCACCTCACCGCTACTATAATAAAGTTATTAACCCCTAATCCGCCTCACTCCCGCCTCACTAACCCTATAAGAAATAGTATTAACCCCTAATCTGCCCTCCCTAACATCGCCGACACCTAACTTCAATTATTTACCCCTAATCTGCCGACCGGAGCTCACCGCTACTCTAATAAATGTATTAACCCCTAAAGCTAAGTCTAACCCTAACACTAACACCCCCCTAAGTTAAATATAATTTAAATCTAACGAAATAAATTAACTCTTATTAAATAAATTATTCCTATTTAAAGCTAAATACTTACCTGTAAAATAAACCCTAATATAGCTACAATATAACGAATAATTATATTGTAGCTATTTTAGGAATAATATTTATTTTACAGGCAACTTTGTATTTATTTTAACCATGTACAATAGCTATTAAATAGTTATTAACTATTTAATAGCTACCTAGTTAAAATAATTACAAAATTACCTGTAAAATAAATCCTAACCTAAGTTACAATTAAACCTAACACTACACTATCAATAAATTAATTAAATAAAATACCTACAATTATCTAAAATTAAACCTACCACTACACTATCAATAAATTAATTAAATAAAATACCTACAATTATCTACAATTAAACCTAACACTACACTATCAATATATTAATTAAATAAAATACCTACAATTATCTACAATTAAACCTAACACTACACTATCAATAAATTAATTAAATAAAATACCTACAATTATCTACAATTAAACCTAACACTACACTATCAATAAATTAATTACATACAATACCTACAAATAAATACAATTAAATAAACTAACTAAAGTACAAAAAATAAAAAAGAACTAAGTTACAAATATAAAAAAATATTTACAGACATTAGAAAAATATTATAACAATTTTAAGCTAATTACACCTACTCTAAGCCCCCTAATAAAATAACAAAGACCCCCAAAATAAAAAAATGCCCTACCCTATTCTAAATTAAAAAAGTTCAAAGCTCTTTTACCTTACCAGCCCTTAAAAGGGCCTTTAGCGGGGCATGCCCCAAAGAAAACAGCTCTTTTGCCTGTAAAAAAAACAAACATACAATACCCCCCCAACATTACCACCCACATACCCCCCTTAAATAAACCTAACACTAAGCCCCTGAAGATCTCCCTACCTTGTATTCACCACACCGGGTTCACCGATCCGTCCTGGCTCCAACGTCTTCATCCAAGCCCAAGCGGGGGCTGAATATGTCCATGATCTGGCTAAAGTCTTGATCCAAGCGGGAGCTGAAGAGGTCCATGATCCGGCTGAAGTCTTGATCCAAGCGGGAGCTGAAGAGGTCCATGATCCGGCTGAAGTCTTGATCCAAGCGGGAGCTGAAGAGGTCCATGATCCGGCTGAAGTCTTCTATCAAGCGGCATCTTCAATCTTCTTTCTTCCGGATCCATGTTCATCCCGCCGACACGGAACATCCATCTTCACCGACTACTTCCCGACGAATGACGGTTCCTTTAAGGGACGTCATCCAAGATGGCGTCCCTCGAATTCCGATTGGCTGATAGGATTCTATCAGCCAATCGGAATTAAGGTAGGAAAATTCTGATTGGCTGATGGAATCAGCCAATCGGATTCAAGTTCAATCCGATTGGCTGATCCAATCAGCCAATCAGATTGAGCTCGCATTCTATTGGCTGATCGGAACAGCCAATAGAATGCAAGCTCAATCTGATTGGCTGATTCCATCAGCCAATCAGAATTTTCCTACCTTAATTCCGATTGGCTGATAGAATCCTATCAGCCAATCGGAATTCGAGGGACGCCATCTTGGATGGCGTCCCTTAAAGGAACCATCATTCGTCGGTGAAGATTGATGTTCCGCGTTGGCGGGATGAACATGGATCCGGAAGAAAGAAGATTGAAGATGCCGCTTGATAGAAGACTTCAGCCGGATCATGGACCTCTTCAGCTCCCGCTTGGATGAAGACTTCAGCCGGATCATGGACCTCTTCAGCTCCCGCTTGGATCAAGACTTCAGCCGGATCATGGACATCTTCAGCCCCCGCTTGGGCTTGGATGAAGACATCGGAGCCAGGACGGATCAGTGAAC
This sequence comes from Bombina bombina, assembly GCF_027579735.1. Lineage (NCBI taxonomy): Eukaryota > Metazoa > Chordata > Amphibia > Anura > Bombinatoridae > Bombina > Bombina bombina. The sequence continues at coordinate 93,111,917 of NC_069500.1, forward strand.
CCGGTGTAGTGAATACAAGGTAGGGAGATCTTCAGGAGCTTAGTGTTAGGTTTATTTAAGGGGGGTTTGGGTTAGATTAGGGGTATGTGGGTGGTGGGTTGTAATGTTGGGGGGGGTTGTGTTTTTTTTTTTTACAGGCAAAAGAGCAGTTTTCTTTGGGGCATGCCGCGCTAAAGGCCCTTTTAAGGGCTGGTAAGGTAAAAGAGCTTTGAACTTTTTTAATTTAGAATAGGGTAGGGCATTTTTTTTATTTTGGGGGTCTTTGTTATTTTATTAGGGGGCTTAGAGTATGTGTAATTAGCTTAAAAATGTTATAATATTTATCTAATGTCTGTAAATTTTTTTTTTTTTTGTAACTTAGTTCTTTTATTTTTTGTACTTTAGTTAGTTTATTTAATTGTATTTATTTGTAGGTATTGTATTGAATAAATTTATTGATAGTGTAGTGTTAGGTTTAATTGTAACTTAGGTTAGGATTTATTTTACAGGTAATTTTGTAATTATTTTAACTAGGTAGCTATTAAATAGTAAATAACTATTTAATAGCTATTGTACCTAGTTAAAATAAATACAAAGTTGCCTGTAAAATAAATATAAATCCTAAAATAGCTACAATATAATTATTTGTTATATTGTAGCTATATTAGGGTTTATTTTACAGGTAAGTATTTAGCTTAAAATAGGATTAATTTATTTAATAAGAGTTAATTTATTTCGTTAGATTTAAATTATATTTAACTTAGGGGGGTGTTAGGGTTAGGCTTAGCTTTAGGGGTTAATACATTTATTAGAGTAGCGGTGGGGTCCAGTTGGCAGATTAGGGGTTAATACTTGAAGTTAGGTGTCGGTGATGTTAGGGAGGGCAGATTAGGGGTTAATACTATTTATTATAGTGTTATTGAGGCGGGAGTGAGGTGGATTAGGGGTTAATAACCATTATAGTAGCGGTGAGGTCCGGTCGGCAGATTAGGGGTTAATAATTGTAGGTAGGTAGCGGCGACGTTGGGGGCGGCAGATTATGGGTTAATAAATATAATATAGGGGTCGGCGGTGTTAGGGGCAGCAGATTAGGGGTTCATAGGGATAACGTAGGTTGAGGCGGTGTACGGAGCGGCAGATTAGGGGTTAAAAAAAAATATGCAGGTGTCAGAAATAGCGGGGGCGGCAGATTAGGGGTTAATAAGTGTAAGGTTAGGGGTGTTTAGACTCGGGGTACATGTTAGGGTGTTAGGTGCAGACTTAGAAAGTGTTTCCCCATAGGAAACAATGGGGCTGCGTTAGGAGCTGAACGCTGCTTTTTTGCAGGTGTTAGGTTTTTTTTTCAGCTCAAAATGCCCCATTGTTTTCTATGGGGGAATCGTGCACGAGCACGTTTTTGAAGCTGGCTGCGTCCGTAAGCACCGCCGGTATTGAGAGTTGCAGTGGCGGTAAATATGCTATACGCTCCCTTTTAGGAGCCTAACGCAGCCCTTCTGAGAATGTTGTTAGAATTCTCAACTTTAGGTAAATATTTAAATGAAGTCCGCAAAACTGCCTTATCTTGTTGAAAAATCAGAAAAGGTGACTCACAAGAAAGAGCAGATAATTCAGAAACTCTTCTAGCAGAAGAGATAGCCAAAAGAAAGAACACTTTCCAAGAAAGTAGTTTAATATCCAAAGAATGCATAGGCTCAAAAGGAGGAGCCTGTAAAGCCTTCAAAACGAAATTAAGACTCCAAGGAGGAGAGGCTTGATACGGACCAAAGCCTGAACAAAACAGTGAATATCAGGAAGCTTAGCAATCTTTCTGTGAAATAAAAAAAGAAAGAGCATAGATTTGACCCTTCAAGGAACTTGCAGATAAACCTTTATCCAAACCATACTGAAGAAACTGTAAATTTCTAGGAATTCTAAAAGAATGCCAGGAGAATTTATGAGAACACCATGAAATATAAGTCTTCCAAAATAGATAATAAATCTTCCTAGAAACAGATTTACGAGCCTGTAACATAGTATCAATATCTGAGTCAGAGAAACCTCTATGACTAAGCACTGAGCATTCAATTTCCATACCATCAAATTTAGCAATTTGAGATCCTGATGGAAAAACTGTCCTTGAGACGGAAGGTCTGGTTTTAAAGGAAGTGGCCAAGGTTGACAACTGGACATCCGGACAAGGTCCACATACCAGAACCTGTGAGGCCATGCTGGAGCTACCAGAAACACAAACAAATGTTACATGATGATTTTGGAAATCACTCTTGGAAGAAGAACTAGAGGCGGAAAGATATAAGCAGGTTGGTAAAACCAAGGAACTGCTAACACATCCACCGACTCCGCCTGAGGATCCCTGGACCTGGTTAGGTACCTGGGAAGTTTCTTGTTAAGATGAGAAGCCATTTGATCTATTTCTGGAAGACAACACATCTGAACAATCTGAAAAATCACATCTGGATGGAGAGACCAATCCCCCGGATGTAAAGTCTGACGGCTGAGTTAATCCGCTTCCCAATTGTCTATACCTGGGATATGTACCGCAGAAATTAGACAAGAGCTGGATTCCGCCCAAGCAAGTATCCAAGATACTTCTTTCATAGCTAGGGGACTGCGAGTCCGGCCCTGATGATCGACATATGCCACAGTTGTGACATTGTCTGTCTGAAAACAAATGAACGGTTCTCTCGTCAACAGAGGCCAAACCTAAAGAGCCCTGAAAATAGCACGGAGTTCCAAAATATTGATTGGTAACCTTACCTCTTGAGATTTCCAAACCCCTTGTGCTGTCAGAGATCCCCAGACAGCACGCCAACCTGAAAGACTTGCATCTGTTGTGATTACAGTCCAGGTTGGACGAACAAGAGGCCCCTTGAATTATACGGTGGTGGTCTAACTACCAAGTCAGAGAAAGAGTTGAACATTGGGATTTAAGGATATTAATTGTGATATATTTGTATAATCCCTGCATCATTGCTTCAGCATACAAAGCTGAAGAGGTCTCATATGAAAACAAGCAAATGGGATTGCGTCCGATGCTGCAGTAATGAGATCTAAAACTTCAATGCACATAGCCACTGAAGGGAACGAATGAGACTGAAGGTTCCGACAAGCTGAAACCAATTTTATTTGTCTCTTGTCTGTTAGAGACAGAGTCATGGACACTGAATCTATCTGGAAACCTAAAAAGGTGACCTATGTCTGAGGAATCAAGTAACTTTTTGGTAAATTGATCCACCAACCATGTCTTTGAATTAACAACACAAGTTGATATGTGTGAGATTCGGCAAAATGTAAAGATACCAAGATACGTCCAAATAAGGAAACACCGCAATACCCTGTTGATTAGAGAGAGTAGGGCACCGAGTTTGAAAAAATTCTTGGAGCTGTCGCTAGGCCAAATGGAAGAGAGACAAATTGGTAATGCTTGTCTAGAAAAGAGAATCTCAGAAACCGATAGTGGTCTGGATGAATCGGAATATGAAGATATGCATCCTGTAAGTCTATCGTGGACATATAAAGACCTTGCTGAACAAAAACATAATTTATGTAAGAACTTACCTGATAAATTAATTTCCTTCATATTAGCAAGAGTCCATGAGCTAGTGACGTATGTGATATACATTCCTACCAGGAGGGGCAAAGTTTCCCAAACCTCAAAATGCCTATAAATACACCCCTCACCACACCCACAAATCAGTTTAACGAATAGCCAAGAAGTGGGGTGATAAGAAAAAAGTGCGAAAGCATAAAAAATAAGGAATTGGAATAATTGTGCTTTATACAAAAAAATCATAACCACCACAAAAAGGGTGGGTCTCATGGACTCTTGCTAACATGAAAGAAATGAATCTATCAGGTAAGTTCTTACATAAATTATGTTTTCTTTCATGTAATTAGCAAGAGTCCATAAGCTAGTGACGTATGGGATAATGAATACCCAAGATGTGGATCTTCCACGCAAGAGTCACTAGAGAGGGAGGGATAAAATAAAGACAGCCAATTCCGCTGAAAAATAATCCACACCCAAAACAAAGTTTAAATCTTATAATGAAAAAAACTGAAATTATAAGCAGAAGAATCAAACTGAAACAGCTGCCTGAAGTACTTTTCTACCAAAAACTGCTTCAGAAGAAGAAAACACATCAAAATGGTAGAATTTAGTAAAAGTATGCAAAGAAGACCAAGTTGCTGCTTTGCAAATCTGATCAACCAAAGCTTCATTCTTAAATGCCCAGGAAGTAGAGACTGACCTAGTCGAATGAGCTGTAATCCTTTGAGGCGGAGATCTACCCGACTCAACATAAGCATGATGAATCAAAGACTTTAACCAAGATGCCAATGAAATGGCAGAAGCCTTCTGACCTTTCCTAGAACCAGAAAAAATACCAAATAGACTAGAAGTCTTTCTGAAATCTTTAGTAGCTTCAAAATAATATTTCAAAGATCTAACTACATCCAAAGAATGCAACGATCTTTCCTTAGAATTCTTAGGATTAGGACACAATGAAGGAACCACAATTTCTCTACTAATGTTGTTAGAATTCACAACTTTAGGAAAAAATGTAAATGAAGTTCGCAACACCGCCTTATCCTGATGAAAAATCAGAAAAGGAGACTCACAAGAAAGAGCAGATAATTCAGAAACTCTTCTAGCAGAAGAGATGGCCAAAAGAAAAAAAAACTTTCCAAGAAAGTAATTTAATATCCAGCGAATGCATATGTTCAAACGGAGGAGCTTGAAGAGCCCCCAGAACCAAATTCAAACTCCAAGGAGGAGAAATTGACTTAATAACAGGTTTTATACGAACCAAGGCCTGTACAAAACAATGAATATCAGGAAGACTAGCAATCTTTCTGTGAAAGAAAACAGAAAGAGCAGAGATTTGTCCCTTCAAGGAACTTGCAGACAAACCTTTATCCAAACCATCCTGAAGAAACTGTAAAATTCTAGGAATTCTAAAAGAATGCCAAGAAAAATGATGAGACGAACACCAAGAAATGTAAGTCTTCCAGATTCGATAATATATCTTTCTAGATACAAATTTACGAGCCTGTAACATAGTATTAATTACAGAGTCAGAGAAACCTCTATGACTGAGAATCAAGCGTTCAATCTCCATACCTTCAAATTTAAGGATTTGAGATCCTGATGGAAAAAAGGACCTTGCGATAGAAGGTCTGGTCGTAACGGAAGAGTCCACGGTTGGCAAGCAGCCATCCGGACAAGATCCGCATACCAAAACCTGTGAGGCCATGCTGGAGCCACCAGCAGAACAAACGAACGCTCCTATAGAATCTTGGAAATCACTCTTGGAAGAAGAACTAGAGGCGGAAAGATATAGGCAGGATGATACTTCCAAGGAAGTGACAATGCATCCACTGCTTCCGCCTGAGGATCCCTGGATCTGGACAGATACCTGGGAAGCTTCTTGTTTAGATGAGAAGCCATCAGATCTATTTCTGGAAGTCCCCACATTTGAACAATCTGAAGAAATACCTCTGGGTGAAGAGACCATTCGCCCGGATGTAACGTTTGGCGACTGAGATAATTCGCTTCCCAATTGTCTATACCTGGGATATGAACCGTAGAAATTAGACAGGAGCTGTAACCCGCCCATACCAGTATTCGAGATACTTCTTTCATAGCCAGAGGACTGTGAGTCCCCTCCTTGATGATTGACATATGCCACAGTTGTGACATTGTCCGTCTGAAAACAAATGAACGACTCTCTCTTTAGAAGAGGCCACGACTGAAGAGCTCTGAAAATTGCACGGAGTTCCAAAATGTTGATTGGTAATCTCGCCTCCTGAGATTCCCAAACCCCTTGTGCTGTCAGAGACCCCCAAACAGCTCCCCAACCTGTCAGACTTGCATCTGTTGAGATAACAGTCCAGGTTGGAAGAACAAAAGAAGCCCCCTGAACTAAACGATGGTGGTCTGTCCACCACGTCAGAGAGTGTCGTACAATCGGTTTTAAAGATATTAATTGAGATATCTTTGTATAATCCCTGCACCACTGGTTCAGCATACAGAGCTGAAGAGGTCGCATGTGAAAACGAGCAAAGGGGATCGCGTCCGATGCAGCAGTCATAAGACCTAGAATTTCCATGCATAAGGCTACCGCCATTTTAAATAAATATGAAGATTTATCAGTATCAACCTCTGAAACAGAATCCTCTGAACCAGAGGAATCATTATCAGAATCAGAATGATGATGTTCATTTAAAAATTCATCTGAAAAATGAGAAGTTTTAAAAGACTTTTTACGTTTACTAGAAGGAGGAATAACAGACATAGCCTTCTTAATAGATTTAGAAACAAAATCTCTTATGTTAACAGGAACACCCTGAATATTAGATGTTGATGGAACAGCAACAGGTAATGGAACATTACTAAAGGAAACATTATCTGCATTAACAAGTTTGTCATGACATTCATTACAAACAACAGCCGGAGGAACAGATACCACAAGTTTACAACAAATACACTTAACTTTGGTAGATCCAGCATCAGGCAGCAATTTTCCAGAAGTATCTTCTGATTCAGGGTCAATCTGAGACATCTTGCAATATGTAATAGAAAAAACAACATATAAAGCTAAATTGATCAAATTCCTTAAAAGACAGTTTCAGGAATGGGAAAAAATGCCAATGAACAAGCTTCTAGCAACCAGAAGCAAATAAACAATGAGACTTAAATAATGAGGAGACAATAATGACGCCCATATTTTTTAGCGCCAAAAAAGACGCCCACATTATTTGGCGCCTAAATGCTTTAAATCGCCAAAAATGACGCCACATCCGGTAACGCCGATATTTTTGGCGCAAAAACGTCAAAAAAATGACGCAACTTCCGGCGACAAGTATGACGCCGGAAATGACAAAGAAATTTTTTTGCGCCAAAAAAGTCCGCGCCAAGAATGACGCAATAAAATGAAGCATTTTCAGCCCCCGCGAGCCTAACAGCCCACAGGAGAAAGTCAAATTTTAAGGTAAGAAAAAAACATAATTTATGCTTACCTGATAAATGTATTTCTCTTGTAGTGTGTTCAGTCCACGGGTCATCCATTACTTATGGGATATATTCTCCTTCCCAACAGGAAGTTGCAAGAGGATCACCCAAGCAGAGCTGCTATATAGCTCCACCCCTCACGTCATATCCAGTCATTCCACCGAAACAAGACGAGAAAGGAGAAACTATAGGGTGCAGTGGTGACTGGAGTTTTAATTAAAATTTAGAACTGCCTCAAAAAAAGACAGGGCGGGCCGTGGACTGAACACACTACAAGAGAAATAAATTTATCAGGTAAGCATAAATTATGTTTTCTCTTGTTAAGTGTGTTCAGTCCACGGGTCATCCATTACTTATGGGATACCAATACCAAAGCTAAAGTACACGGATGATGGGAGGGACAAGGCAGGAACATTAAACAGAAGGAACCACTGCCTGTAGAACCTTTCTCCCAAAACCAGCCTCCGAAGAAGCAAAAGTGTCAAATTTGTAAAATTTTGAAAAGGTATGAAGTGAAGACCAAGTTGCAGCCTTGCAAATCTGTTCAACAGAGGCCTCATTCTTAAAGGCCCAGGTGGAAGCCACAGCTCTAGTGGAATGAGCTGTAATTCTTTCAGGGGGCTGCTGTCCAGCAGTCTCATAGGCTAAACGTATTATGCTACGAAGCCAAAAAGAGAGAGAGGCGGCCAAAGCCTTTTGACCTCTCCTCTGTCCAGAATAAACGACAAACAGAGAGGAAGTTTGCCGAAAATCCTTAGTTGCCTGTAAGTAGAACTTCAGGGCACGGACTACGTCCAGATTATGCAAAAGACGTTCCTTCTTTGAAGAAGGGTTAGGACATAATGATGGAATAACAATCTCCTGATTGATATTCCTATTAGAAACAACCTTAGGTAAAAATCCAGGTTTAGTACGCAGAACTACCTTGTCTGAATGAAAAATCAGATAAGGAGAATCGCAATGTAAGGCAGATAACTCAGAGACTCTTCGAGCCGAGGAAATAGCCATCAAAAACAGAACTTTCCAAGATAAAAGCTTAATATCAATGGGATGAAGGGGTTCAAACGGAACACCCTGAAGAACTTTAAGAACCAAGTTTAAGCTCCACGGAGGAGCAACAGTTTTAAACACAGGCTTAATCCTTGCCAAAGCCTGACAAAAAGCCTGAACGTCTGCATTCTCTGCCAGACGTTTGTGTAAAAGAATAGACAGAGCAGAAATCTGTCCCTTTAACGAACTAGCGGATAAACCCTTTTCTAAACCCTCTTGTAGAAAAGACAATATCCTAGGAATCCTAACCTTACTCCATGAGTAACTCTTGGATTCACACCAATGTAAATATTTACGCCATATCTTATGGTAAATTTTTCTGGTAACCGGTTTCCGAGCCTGTATCAATGTATCAATAACCGACTCCGAGAAACCACGCTTTGAGAGAATCAAGCGTTCAATCTCCATGCAGTCAGCCTCAGAGAAATTAGGCTTGGATGGTTGAAAGGACCCTGAAGTAGAAGGTCCTGCCTCAGAGGCAGAGACCATGGTGGACAGGACGACATGTCCACTAGGTCTGCATACCAGGTCCTGCGTGGCCACGCAGGCGCTATCAGAATCACTGATGCTCTCTCCTGTTTGATCCTGGCAATCAGACGAGGCAGCAACGGAAACGGTGGGAACACATAAGCCATGTTGAAAGTCCAAGGGGCTGCTAGTGCATCTACCAGCACCGCTCCCGGGTCCCTGGACCTGGATCTGTAACAAGGAAGCTTGGCGTTCTGGCGAGAAGCCATGAGATCCAGTTCTGGTTCGCCCCAACGAAGAATCAGTTGAGCAAATACCTCCGGGTGAAGTTCCCACTCCCCCGGGTGAAAGGTCTGGCGGCTTAGAAAGTCCGCCTCCCAGTTCTCCACGCCTGGGATGTAGATCGCTGACAGATGGCAAGAGTGAGACTCTGCCCAGCGAATTATCTTTGAGACTTCTAACATTGCTAGGGAACTCCTGGTTCCCCCTTGATGATTGATGTAAGCCACAGTCGTGATGTTGTCAGACTGAAATCTGATGAACCTCAGTGTTGCTAACTGAGGCCAAGCTAGAAGAGCATTGAATATCGCTCTTAATTCCAGAATGTTTATTGGAAGGAGTTTCTCCTCCTGAGTCCATGATCCCTGAGCCTTCAGGGAATTCCAGACTGCGCCCCAGCCTAGAAGGCTGGCATCTGTTGTTACAATCGTCCAATCTGGTCTGCGAAAAGTCATTCCCTTGGACAGATGAATCTGAGACAACCACCAGAGAAGAGAATCTCTGGTCTCCTTGTCCAGATTTAGTAAAGGGGACAGATCTAACAAACATTTTCTTAAGGTAACCTTCTAATTTTTTATCCATTGGATCTGAGAAAGCACAACTATCCTCCACCGGAATAGTGGTACGCTTGGCTAAAGTAGAAACTGCTCCCTCCACCTTAGGGACCGTCTGCCATAAGTCTCGTGTGGTGGCGTCTATTGGGAACATTTTTCTAAATATCGGAGGAGGGGAAAAAGGCACACCGGGTTTATCCCACTCCTTGTTAATAATCTCTGTAAGCCTTTTAGGTATAGGAAAAACGTCAGTACACACCGGTACCGCATAGTATTTATCCAGCCTACATAATTTCTCTGGGATTGCAACCGTGTCGCAATCATTCAGAGCCGCTAATACCTCCCCTAGTAATACACGGAGGTTCTCAAGCTTAAATTTAAAATTTGAAATGTCTGAATCCGGTCTCCCTGGATCAGATCCGTCACCCACAGAATGAAGCTCTCCGTCCTCATGTTCTGCAAATTGTGACGCAGTGTCAGACATGGCCCTCATATCATCAGTGCACTCTGTCCTTAACCCAGAGCTATCGCGCTTGCCTCTTAACTCAGGCAAATTAGATAATACTTCTTTCATAACATTAGCCATATCTTGTAAAGTGATTTGTAAGTGCCTTGATGTGCTTGGCGCCACAATCTCACGCACCTCCTGAGCGGGAGGCAAAGGTACTGACACGTGAGGAGAGTTAGGCGGCATAACTTCCCCCTCGTTGTCTGGTGATAATTTCTTTACCGGTAAAGACAGACTTTTATTTAAAGTAACATCAATACAATTGGTACACATATTTCTATTGGGCTCCACATTGGCCTTTAAACATAATGAGCAAGCAGATTCATCTGTGTCAGACATGTTTAAACAGACTAGCAATGAAGCTATCAAGCTTGGAAATTTCTTTCAATAAGTTTACAAGCAATATAAAAAATGCTGCAGCGCTTTTAAAAACACAAAAAAACTGTCACAGTTGAAATAACAACGACCAATTTTAAACAGTAAATGTATGAAATTAGCAGAGGATTGCACCCATTAGCAAAAGGATGATTAACCCCTCAATAACCAAAACGGATAATCAATTTAAGATGTAACGCTTTTCTCACAGTCAAACACACTGTCACAGGTCTGCTGTGACTGATTACCTCCCTCAAAAATGAATTTTGAAGACCCCTGAGCACTCTGGAGACGTCCTGGATCAAAGAGGAAGAAGCAGGAAGACTGTGCTAGAATTTTAACTGCGCAACAAGGCGCTAAAAAAAGGTCCCTCCCACTCATATCACAACAGTGGGAGACCTGATATAACGGTGTCTATGCAATACGTTAGCCATGTGGAAAGAAATCATGCCCAAAAAGATTTATCACCAAAGTACCTCACAAAATGAATAACATGCCAGTAAACGTTTTAAAAAACAACTTTCCAGTGTTATGCAAAGTTATCACTAAGCCTGCTACCAGTCGCTTCTACTGCAGTTAAGGCTCATACATTTATTTCAGTACTAACAGTATTTAAAGTTAAATTCTAGTCCCTAGAAAATAACTCAACTGCGCATACATTTATCAGCCTGATACCAGTCGCTACTACTGCATTAAAGGCTGTACTTACGTCATATGGGTAACAGCAGTGTTTTCATAGTCAATTCCATTCCTAGAAAATATTTTACAGCACATACCTCATTTGCGGGGGACCCCGCATGCTATTCCCTTCTCTGAAAGTACCCCACTCCTCAGAATGTGCGAGAACAGCCAGTGGATCTTAGTTACGTCTGCTAAGATCATAGAAAAAACGCAGGCAGATTCTTCTTCTAAATACTGCCTGAGAGAACAAACAGCACACTCCGGTGCTATTTTAAAATAATAAACTTTTGATTGAAGAATGTTACTCCTGTCTCCTCTCACAACCTCCTTTGTTGAGACTTGCAAGAGAATGACTGGGTATGACATGTGAGGGGTGGAGCTATATAGCAGCTCTGCTTGGGTGATCCTCTTGCAACTTCCTGTTGGGAAGGAGAATATATCCCATAAGTAATGGATGACCCGTGGACTGAACACACTTAACAAGAGAAATTGATTATTCAAATGCATTATCCCAAAAAATGAAACTGACTGTCTGAAATAAGGAATGTTGAACATCCTGAATCAAGGCAAATAAATGTTTAAACACATATATTTAGAACTTTATAAAAAAGTGCCCAACCATAGCTTAGAGTGTCACAAAAATAAGACTTACTTACCCCAGGACACTCATCTACATGTAGTAGAAAGCCAAACCAGTACTGAAACGAGAATCAGTAGAGGTAATGGTATATATAAGAGTATATCGTCGATCTGAAAAGGGAGGTAAGAGATGAATCTCTACGACCGATAACAGAGAACCTATGAAATAGACCCCGTAGAAGGAGATCATTGAATTCAAATAGGCAATACTCTCTTCACATCCCTCTGACATTCACTGCACTCAGAGGAAAACCGGGCTCCAGCCTGCTGCGAAGCGCATATCAACGAAGAATCTAGCACAAACTTACTTCACCACCTCCATGGGAGGCAAAGTTTGTAAAACTGATTTGTGGGTGTGGTGAGTGGTGTATTTATAGGCATTTTGAGGTTTGGGAAACTTTGCCCCTCCTGGTAGGAATGTATATCCCATACGTCACTAGCTCATGGACTCTTGCTAATTACATGAAAGAAAGGCAGAATAGTTCTTATAGTCACCCTTTTGAAAGTTGGCACTCTCACAAAACGGTTCAAAATTTTCAGATCCAGAACTGGCCTGAATTAATTTTCTTTCTTTGGGGCAATAAATAGATTTGAATAAAACCCCAGACCCTGTTCCTGAAACGGAACTGGTATAATTACCCGTGAAAGCTCTAGATCTGAAACACACTTCAGAAAGGCCTGAGCCTTCAACTGGGTTTGCTGGAACGCGTGAGAGAAAAAAAATCTTCTCACAGGAGGTCATACTCTGAATCCTATTCGATACCCTTGAGAGACAATGCTCTGAATCCATTGATTTTGGACAGAATCTGCCCAAATGTCTTGGAATTTATTTTAATCTGCCCCCCACCAGCTGAGCTGGAATGGAGGGCCACACCTTCATGCAGACTTGGGGGCTGGCTTCGGTTTCTTAAAAGGCTTGGATTATTCAAGTTTCCTATCTAAAGGGTCTTTAAAGGAAGTACTAGCTTCCATAGGGATAGTAGTACAAAAAAATACTAAAGTTACAAAAAATAAAAAAGCCAAGATTACAAAAAATAAAAGGCTAACATTACAGAACATAAAAAAAACAAAATTACCAAAGTTTACAAAATTAAACCTAATCCCTATGAAAATAAAAAAGCCCCCCAAAATAAAAACACCCCCTACTCTAAGAATAAACTACCAGTAGCCCTTAAAAGGGCTTTTTGCAGGGCAATGCCCCAAGATAAACAGCATTTTTATATTAAAAATACACAAAGTTCTGTTCAAATCAGCCAATAGGATGACAGCTACTGAAATTCTATTGGCTATTCAAATCAGCCAATAGAATTTCAGTAGCTCTCATCCTATTGGCTGATTTGAACAACCAATATGATTTGAGTAGCTCTCATTTTATTGGCTGATTTGACTTTGAGAAATCAAATCAGCCAATAGGAATTCAAGGGAAGCCATTTTTAATTGCGTACCTTGAAATCACTATCCAGTGTATGTCGGCGATCGTACGAAGAGGATCCTCCATGCTCTATGGCTCCGTGGTCGCCGGTCTTCAGGTCCACGCCGGATGTTCCTGGAAGAAGAAAGAAGAGGTCGCCGCTTGGAAGAAGACTTCACCGCTTGGGACAGGACCTTCTCCGCCAGACTTCAGGAACGGCGAGTACCAACCTGGGGGTTAGACATTTTGTAAAAGAGCTAAATGCCCTTTTAAGGGCAATGTCCAACAAATGCCCTTTTCAGGGCAATGGGTAGTTTAGGTTTTTTAGTGTTAGGTTTTTTATTTTGGGGGGTTTAGTGGGTGGGGGATTTTACGGTTGGGGGGGGGGGGATGTGTATTTTTTATGTAAAAGAGCTGTTTATCTTTGGGCAATGCCCTGCAAAAAGGAAATTTATGCTTACCTGATAAATTTATTTCTTTTACGATATGACGAGTCCATGGATGTCATCCTTACTTATGGGATATCTCCTCCTGGTCAGCAGGAGGCAAAGAGCTCCACAGCAGAGCTGCATATATAGCTCCTCCCTTCCCTCCCACTCCAGTCATTCGACCGAAGTTAGGAAGAGAAAGGAAAAGCCAAGGAGCAGAGGTGACTGAAGTTTAACAAAAATAAAAACCTGTCTCTACAAAAAAACGACAGGGTGGGCCGTGGACTCGTCATATCGTAAAAGAAATAAATTTATCAGGTAAGCATTAATTTCCTTTTCTTTTACAAGATATGACGAGTCCACGGATTTCATCCTTACTTATGGGATACAATACCAAAGCTATAGGACACGGATGAAAGGGAGGGACAAGACAGGAACCTAAACGGAAGGCACCACTGCTTGAAGAACCTTTCTTCCAAAAACAGCCTCAGACGAAGCAAAAGTATCAAATTTGGAAAAAGTGTGAAGAGACGACCAAGTTGCAGCCTTGCAAATCTGTTCAACCGAAGCATCGTTTTTAAATGCGCATGAGGAAGCCACAGCTCTAGTAGAATGAGCCGTAATTCATTCTGGAGGCTGCTGTCCAGCAGTCTCATAAGCAACACGGATGATACTCCTCAACCAAAGAGAAAGGGAGGTAGCCGTAGCTTTCTGACCCCTACGTTTCCCAGCAAAAACCACAAATAGAGATGATGTTTGACAAAAATCCTTAGTCGCCTGCAAATAGAACTTCAAGGCACGGACTACATCCAAATTATGTAACAGACGCTCCTTCTTAGAGGAGGGATTAGGACACAAGGAAGGAACAACAATTTCCTGATTAATATTCTTGTTAGAAACAACCTTAGGAAGAAAACCAGGTTTAGTACGTAACACCACCTTATCAGAATGGAAAATAAGATAAGGAGAATCCCATTGCAATGCCGAAAGCTCAGAATCTCTGCGAGCAGAAGAAATAGAAACCAAAAATAAAACCTTCCAAGATAATAACTTAATATCTATGGAATGCATAGGTTCAAACGGAACCCCTTAAGAACTAAATTTAAACTCCAAGGAGGAGTAATCGATCTAAGCACAGGCCGGATTCTAACCAAGGCCTGACAAAAAGATTGAACATCTGGAACATCTGCCAGACGCTTGAGTAGCAAAATAGACAAAGCAGAAATCTGTCCCTTTAGGGAACTTGCTGACAATCCTTTCTCCAATCCTTCTTGGAGAAAAGACAAAGTCCTGGGAATCCGAACCCTACTCCATGAGTAGCCCTTGGATTCGCACCAATAAAGATATTAACGCCATATCTTATGGTAAATTCTTCTAGTAACAGGCTTACGTGCCTGAATCAAGGTATCAATGACCGCATCAAAGAACCCTCGCTTAGATAAAATCAAGCGTTCAATCTCCAAGCAGTCAGCTGCAGAGAAATTAGATTCGGATGAAGAAAGGGTCCCTGAATTAGAAGGTCCTGCCTCAATGGAAGCTTCCACGGCGGCGGAGATGACATGTCCACCAGATCGGCATACCAAATCCTGCGAGGCCATGCAGGAGCGATTAGAATCACCGAAGCCCTCTCTTGTTTGATCCAAGCAATTACCCGGGGAAGTAGAGCAAACGGTGGAAACACATAAGCTAGGTTGAACGACCAAGACACTGCCAAGGCATCTATCAGTTCGGCCTGAGGATCCCTGGACCTGGATCCGTATCTCGGGAGCTTGGCATTCTGACGAGACGCCATCAGATCCAATTCCGGTCTGCCCCACCTGAGAATCAGGGAAGCAAAGACCTCCGGATGGAGTTCCCATTCCCCCGGATGAAACGTGTCTGCTCAAAAAATCCGCCTCCCAGTTGTCCACTTCTGGGATGTAGATTGCTGACAGATAACTCCTTGTTCCTCCCTGATGATTGATGTAAGCCACAGTTGTGATGTTGTCCGACTGAAATCGGATGAATTTGGCCTGAAGTGCATTGAATATTGCTCTCAACTCCAGAATATTGATTGGAAGTAGAGACTCCGACTGAGTCCACACACCCTGAGCCTTCAGGGAATTCCAGACTGCGCCCCATCCTAGTAGACTGGCGTCTGTTGTCACCATCACCCATGAAGGTCTGCGGAAGCACGTCCCTTGGGAAAGATGATCCGGCGACAACCACCAAAGAAGAGAGTCCCTTGTCTCCTGATGCAGATCTATTTGAGGGGACAAATTTGCATAATTTCCATTCCACTGTCTGAGCATGCTCAGTTGTAGAGGTCTGAGATGAAAACGAGCCGCTACCATCAATCCAATTACCTCCATGCACTGAGCCACTGATGGCCGAGGATTGGACTGAAGGGTTCGGCATGTATTTAGAATCTTTAACTTTCTGACTTCTGTCAAAAAGATTTTCATGGACACGGAATCTATTAGAGTTTCCAGGAAAGGAACCCTTGTCTGTGGAATTAGTGAACTCTTTTCTAGATTCACCTTCCACCCATGAGTCCTTAAAAAGGACAGAACCATGTCGGTATGAGACCTTGTCAGTTGATAAGACTATGCCTGAATTAGAATATTGTCCAGATAAGGCGCCACAGCAATGCCCTGTGGTCTGAGAACCGCTAGCAAAGACCCTAGAACTTTTGTGAAGATCTTGGGTGCCGTGGCCAACCGAAGGGAAGAGCCACAAATCGGGGGCCGCCCCTTCATGCTATCTTGGGAGCAGCAGCGGGCTTCTTGGGTTGTTTACCCTTGTTCCACGCCTGGTTGGGTCTTCAGGTGGACTTGGCTTGTGCAAAGTTCCCTTCCTGCTTAGTTTAAGAGGAAGAAGGGATTCCCTTGAATTTTCGAAAGGAACGAAAATTACTCTGTCTCCTTTGTTTAGATGTCTTATCCTGAGGGAGGAGGTGGCCCTTACCTCCCGTAATGTCAGAAATTATCTCTTTCAATCCAGGCCCGAATAGGGTATTTCCTTTGAAATGAATAGCCAAAAGCTTGGATTTAGAAGACACATCCGCAGACCAAGACTTCAACCATAAGGCTCTGCGTGCTAAAATGGAAAAAGCCGCCAACTTGACGATCAGAAAAGCAGCATCCGTAACAAAAGAATTGGCCAGTTTAAGGGCCTTAATTCTATCCATTAGTTCTTCCAAAGGAGTCTCAGTCTTAAGAGACCCCTCTAGGGCGTCAAACCAAAAGGCAGCCGCAGTTGTGACTGGTACAATGCAAGCCATCAGTTGCAATAGAAACCCTTGATGAACAAATAGCTTTTTAAGAAGACCCTCCAGCTTTTTATCCATAGGGTCTTTGAAGGCACAACTGTCCTCAATAGGGATAGTCGTACGCTTAGCCAGGGTAGAAATGGCTCCCTCCACCTTAGGAATCGTTTGCCAAGAGTCCCGGACGGTGGCAGGTAAAGGGTACATAATAATTTCAGAAATTCTCTTAGTAATCGGAAAAACGTCAGAATAAGAAGGGACTTCCAAATGCCTGTCCATCTTACACAATTTTTCTGGAGGAACCACAATAGAGTCACAGTCGCCCAGAGTCAGCAGAACCTCCCGCAGTAACAGGCGAAGGTGTTCAAGCTTAAATCTAAAGGACATCACGTCCAAATCTGTCTTGGGTAATGTACTACCTGAGTCAGACAGTTCCCCTTCTGACAGAACCTCCCTACCCCCCCCTCCCTCAGATTCCTGGGAGGGAATATCGGAGATCGCCATCAAGGAATCAGAAGTCGCTTGGACCACCTGGGTCTCTTTTCTACAACGTTTACCCTGTAGTACTGGCAACTTAGATAACACTTCTGTAAGAGTTGACAACATAACTGCAGCCATATCCTGCAGAGTGAATGACGTAGAGGCCGATGAGGAACATGGCGTCACCTGTGCGGGCATAATGGGCTGAGACGCTTGGGGAGAAAATTGCGGTTTATCCTGAGTCTCCTCAGTCTGAGGAAAATCATCAGTATCATTATCTAAGAAAATTTGTTCTTTACACTGTAATGCCCTAGTAATATATGAGGGACAAAGTGTAACAGGGGGTTCCACAATAGCATTTAAACACAGAAGGCATGTATGTTCGTCATCCATTGTGATAAATTGAAAAAAAAAACAAAAAAAAAAAACAAGCAAGTTTGTCTAATTCTACTGAGTATATAAAAATTAGCTCACAAACTTATTATATAGTGAGTACTGTATCTTTAATAGAAAAAAACACTGCACTGTACAATTTTACCGTTGCTGTATGCGGCTATTGCAATAACAATCTGGTATAAGTCAGAGAAAAACTTTGTCACCTCGCCGCAGCTCTGCTGCAGCTCCTACCTGCTCCCGCGACCAGACTAAGCAGACAACTCGGCGCACCTAAGTCGCTTGTATGTATCCTCCAAGCCGACTTAGGAGCCGAGATTAAATGATGTCAACCAGAACCGCCACAGTAACAGCGCTGTCAAAGTGCGTGAAGTAGTAAGCCCCGCCCTTCATGGGCGTAAACCTCAACCACCATGCGGCCGTGTACCGGAACGTATTCAAAGTCAAATTTACACATGAATTGTCCCCAGCGTCAGCCAGCCCAAAGAGTACTTTATTCAAAGTTAACCCCACACAGTATGTCCCAGTGCTTCAAGGCCCATGATCAATGCCAGAGTGCCTGGTTATAGAAACGTCCCCACACATTATCTCCCAGTGTCCTTAGTGTCTGGAAAAATAAATATAACGTTTCTTGTGTCCATATCCCAGCGCTTCTGGATTAGCAAACTGCAAGAGCGTCTGGGTCATTCCACTATCTGATAAAGGGACAGCCTCAATTTTAACCCCCAACAGCATAGTACCAGTACAGTTAATCTGAGATATTCTTGTGCCCAGAATAAAAAACTGCACCTACCTCCATGCTGAGGAACAGCATGACAACATCACAGTATCAAGAGGTCCACTCTTCCTCCTGAGGTCCTGTGAACGAAACAGGGTCTTAGTTAGCATTCTCTAAGACCATACACATAGAAGCAGCATAAGCGTGGGAGGCGCAGTGAAGATAAAACTCCACTAGTTCCCATAGCCTAAAAGGCTAACACTCCAAACGCTGCCCTATAATAAAATAGTACACTTTGGCACCATTTAAAAAATAATAAACTCTTGATTGAAGAATCTAAACTAACACCTCACTTTACCTCTTCCTATCACTAACACAGGCAAAGAGAATGACTAGGGTGGGAGGGAAGGGAGGAGCTATATATGCAGCTTTGCTGTGGAGCTCTTTGCCGCCTCCTGCTGACCAGGAGGCGATATCCCATAAGTAAGGATGAAATCCGTGGACTCGTCATATCTTATAAAAGAAAAGTCCTTTTAAGGGATACTGGTAGTTGATTTTTAGAGTAGGGATTAGGTACATTTTAATTTGGGGGGGGGGGGGCTTTTTTATTTTCATAGGGATTAGGTATAATTTAAAAAAAAAAAAAAATGATAATTTTGGTTTTTATTTTCTGTAATTTTAGCTTAATTTAAATTTAGGTTTAATTTTTAAATTTAGATTAGGGGGTGTTTTTATTTTGGGGGGGAGATTTTTAATTTTCATAGGGATTAGTTTTAATTTTTAATAAATTGTTTATTTTTTTCTGTAGTTCAATTTTTTTATTTTTTTGAATTAACAACACAGACTGCCCTCTGGGCAGGCTTACCAACTAGTTCATTATAAATTTAATAGAGGTTTTTTAAACAGACTCATGTATACATTTATATACACATTCATAGGCATGCAATTATACAATACATTAATACTTATATAATACTCTTAATGAACAGAAAATTAATAATTTACCTTTAAAAGGACACTAAACACTAAATACATTTCATGCACCTCCTAATCATGGGTGCTATCATTATGGAATCAAGGTTACACTGCAGGTATCTGAGGGAGAGTTGCTGCACATGTGTAAACGGGTCAGCGCTGGAATGTAGTGAAATATAGATTTCAAAATGGCGGCACCCATGACTAGAGGGGGACATTCTAGGCTTATAAAAACAAATTATGCTTACCTGATAATTTTCTTCCGTGGGAAAGAATCCACAGCCGCATTCATTACTTGTGGGAAATAAGAACCTGGCCACCAGGAGGAGGCAAAGACACACCAGTCAAAGGCTCAAATACTCCTCCCACTTCCCCTATCACCCAGTCATTCTGCCGAGGAACAAGGATCAGTGGAAGAAATATTAAGGTGAAAGGGTGCCAGAAGACTACACACGAAAAAACGCATCAAATAACGGGCGGGGGGCTGTGGACTCTTTCCCACAGAAGAAAATTAAATTATCAGTTAAGCATAATTTATGTTTTTCTTCCAAATGGGAAAGAGTCCAAAGCTGCAGTCATTACTTGTACAAAAATTATACCCAAGCCAAAGAGGACACTGAATGCCAAGAACGGGAGGGTAAGAGGCAGCCCAATCTGAGGGCACCAGGATGGAACCACATCCTATAAATAAAAAAGTCCTGCATTATCCAAAGGCAGGGAGCAAAAAACAAGAAAAAAGGCCCCAAGGACACAAACGACAGTCCCAAGCCAGGGTAAAAACCCCATGCAACATCACCGAGCCAACAGGACTTGAAGCACACTATCGCCCAAAAGGCAGATCCCATACACACGCCCCCATAAGGGAACCCTGACCAACAACGCCCCAAAGAAAGAAGCAAGGTAGAGGGATAACGAACCAGAACCCTGTCTTCCAAAAGACAGATCAAACTAGCTCGGGAGACTCCGGAAAGCCTCACTGGATGCCAGAAAAAAGGGCATCAACAGTCAAATGCGACCAAGTCGCAGACCAAAAGAGAAATAAAATTATCTTGAGAAACTGAAAACCGCACAGACTACTAACATGTCACAGAAAACAAGTCCATCCCAGAAACTCCTGAGGGAACAATAAAATAAAAAGGTATCCTAACCAGATGAAAGAAAACAAGGCAGCCCGAAGGCATCCGCCAAAAAAAAAAACTCTGGGAAAGGATACGAGCGACCGACAGGAAATGATCAACATCCCAAATAGTCTAGCTCGGAGCACCATTCGATGATCCATTCCCCGACTAATAAAGGAGAGGATCCCCCAATAAGTCGTAAAGACGACTGAGTAGAATGCGCAGCCGCGCAATCCGATAACTAAAGGTGCAACATGGAGGAATATTCACCCCCGGAGAAAACTGAATAGACCCACCCGAAGTCTGGACACCCGGGATAATGGGGCACGAACATAGCCACGCAGAAACCTCCGGATCCTGCAGGCGAACCAGGGCCATCAAGATATTGAAGCGGAAATGACCCGCCATCTACAGGAGAAAAAAACCACCCTGTGCGGAGGGAAAAATTAACATTAGGGTTACCCGCAAATATAGAGGAAGAGTGCTGTTGGGAATCCGCCATTTGAGGAACAGAGCCCCCAGAGGCTGATGGCTCAATAGGCCCCTGGCTGCCCGACCCCGAGGAACAAGGCGCTCTAAGAAGGCACAAGAGACAGGACTGATAAACCTGCGTCAGTGGGGCCGAAGCACCTTCCTCACAAGAGGAAGAATCGGAATCAGAAACAACAACAGTCTCAGCTTCAGAATCCTCCATGGTTAAAACAAAAAAAAGAGAATTAGGACAATATAAAAAAAAAACACGAACGGCACCTGACACCCACAATGGCTGGGGCACTTACCACCTCCTATGACCAGATCCAAACGAAGCAGAAATTCGCAGTCGCCACACGGACAGGAATGCGGAAGGTAACAACGACCAGTCATAAGGTGAACTGTAAAGTTCAAAAAAGCGCGCCAGAAAAAGGCAGCAACTAGGCCCCACTGAATCCTACAAGCAATTCTCCCATCTCAGCCCCAGAGCTAATAGCCAAAGCAGGAAAATCACATAGAAAACATGATTAAAGAACCCCACCCTGTTCACAAATCCCCCCAAAGGAAGGAATTATCCCATGATTCCCAGATCCGAACAGAGGAGTCTCACTGAGACCCAAATCTATCTGTCACATAACATAACATTCATATTGATAAAATGAAACTATCTTACCGGAATCTACGCCATGGAACAGGAACACGGCCCTTCAAGTGTGACGGATAGTAGCGTCACCTCCATCATGGACTTGAGAGAAGATAGCAGGTTACGAAGCGAAGGTCTGGCAACGCCAAGTGCTAGAGGAGCTGTTAATATGAGTTGGGTGGCGTTGCAGAGAGAACTCCCACTGCATCTCCGGACTCTAACATTAGCCCAGGCCCTCACTGAGAGACTAACAGGACTACTTAAAACTCCTGTCCCATTGTGAAGAGTACTACCCTCCATGAGAGACTCACTTTATGTAAAAATTTATAAAAGTATTTTCTTTTAAAAATTAAAACTTCTGACACTTCTCTGCCAACCGCCTGGAACGAAAGGCAAAGAATGACTGGGGGATAGGGGAAGTGGGAGGAGTATTTGAGCCTTTGGCTAGTGTGTATTTGCCTCCTCCTGGTGGCCAGGTTCTTATTTCCCACAAGTAATGAATGCGGCTGTGGACTCTTTCCCATTAGGAAGTAAATGTATATAGTGTTTAATACCCCTTTAAAAGAGTACAAAGCTAGTATATACAAATTTGAACTTCAGCTTTGGTGGGTGGAGTAAAACCTGTTCAATAGTTTTATTTTATAGCAAAACATGTAAAATAAATGATAAATGTATATTGCAATTTTGTTAGATTTCATTGATTAAACGTTTTATGGAGGATTATTTTTTCTAAAACTATATATTTTTTGCAGCACATCTTTAAGTCATATGAAAAGGCTTATTCATTGGATCGTCACCTAATGCAACTGTACCCTAAATGGTTTTGTTACCACCAAATCTATCCATTCTCAATTCCGGGAGACACTCTAAAACCCCATTAGCTGATCAAAACCCATTATACGTTTTAAGACCAGGTTTCCCATTAGCTCTGAGCTTTTATTTTGATCCTTGATCAAATTATGCTTTATTTTTTTCATACGACTTACTCCAGATAGATATAAAAGCAATGTAGTCCTTGTAAGGGTTCACCAATAGTTCATTTAGAATAGAAGTAGCTATGAAATGCAGTCTGAAACCATAAACTGATCAGCTATTTAAACATATTAAAGATTATTTCTGTGGCCAATGAAAGCTTCTAATGAGACTTAAAATAAACTAAATAGCTAACATAACACACCTGCACATATTTTACATATTCACCACATGGAATATTTTCAATAAAATGGGTGTGATTTCCTGCAGTGTGAGCGAGCAAAAAACACACGCAAAACAATTTACTGCTAAGACATGAATCTGACAGCACAAAAGTAAAGTGAATGTTTAATATACTGTTTGTGTGGGAATGAATGTATGCATGTGTATATATATATATATATATATATATATATATATATATATATATATATATAAACACTCGCACATATAGTATACTACAGAATATTTTGTTATTTATGGGGAATAACATGTTGAGCTTAAAAGGACAATTAAAGGGACATGAAACCCAAATTTTTTCTTTCATGATTTAGAAAGAGCATACAATTATAAACAACTTTCTAATTTACTTCTATTATCTATTTTGCTTCATTCTCTTGATATTCTTTGCTGAAAAGCATATCTAGATATGCTTAGTAGCTGCTGATTGGTAGTTGCACATAGATGCCTCCTGTGATTGGTTCACAGTGTGCATTGCTATTTCTTCATTAAAGTATATCTAAAGAATAAAGCAAATTAGGTAATAGAAGTAAATTGGAATGTTGTTTAAAATTATATTCTCTACCTTAATCATGAAAGAAAATATTTGGGTATAGTGTCCCTTTAAATGCAGTACAACTGCATATTTAAGAAGTGCATAATAAAAAGACAATCAATAGCACTTAGACTAAATTTTAAATGAGTAGTAGATATTTTTTTTTTCTGACAAATTTCTAAATTTACTTCAATTTGCTATCTCCTGTAATATGTAACAGCTATCAGCAAACCACAGACTCGTACGTATACACTGTGAACTCTTGCACATGCTCAAAAGTAGCTGGTGCCTTAGAAAGTGTGTACATTTTGATAATTGAAGTAAATTGGAAACTTAAAACTGCATGCTCTTTAAATTACTGTCTAACTCAAAGAAAACGTTTCTCTTTGTTTATTCAGCAACCAGATAATAAAGTGAGCCTTATGTAGTTTTTCCACCAGCAAACAGAACACAAGATGTCACAGCATTTATATAGAAACAGTGCTTACATTGTGTAAACCAACACAGCAATAACACACAGTACATTTACAAATGATACAAACTATTACACAGGAATGGTTTCTGTTCTTACCAATTAAAAATAGCTGCTTGAATCGGCTGTATGCCAACTGGATTTCTGAAAGTGATGGTAGACAGGAAGAGAGATCCTCAGTTCTGACTTCCTCATATGGCGGTCTATGAAGAGTTCTCTCTATGCTGAATACAAAAAAAAAAAAAATTACATGCACTACTGACACTGGCTAACTATGTGCTTAAGGAACACACAGGAAATATCACTCTAAGGAACCGCAAGCATTGCATATACCAAGAGGATTCCGGAGGGAGATAATACAAAAGTGGGTAACTAATGACGTACAGGGTGGACTGCGGACATGTTTGATGTGCCTGAATTTTTATAGATCTAGTAAGCAGATACAAATGTGGGCATTGTTTTAATACATTATACACTGCTGTAAATCTAGTATGCGATATGTGCTCTTTTTTGTAGATTGCTGACATTTTCACTTGAGTGCCCACAATGGCACCTTTGCAGGACAAGCTGCGTCCAGGATTATGTAACAGACATCAAGTGGAAACTTAGCTCCTGTGTAGTGGATTGTGATACAATTGAAGATTGACACTACTGGAGCCAAGTGTTTAAATATCCTCTGTGATACGTTGCGATTTAAGTGACAATTTAGCTTGGTAATGTGGTGTATTATAGTATTGCTTATTTTGTAAGAGTAATCAATAACGAGATACCCAATTTCTAGCATCAGTGCGCATCTTATATCTAGATTTTTGTCTTTGGGTATTCCTTTGCTAAACTCTGTTCCATTGGAAGATAACTAAGCAGGTTCAGAGGCGTGAACATGTCTCGATCATTATACAGCTACAGTATTTTCAACAATGTAACAATGTTATACATACAGAGCTCACAAAACATGCACACTCATACACTGCACGTTCTTTCGGTCAATACAACGCATGTGGTCCAACATAGGTTGATTGACCATTTTTAATTTGCCTATTTTTTTTTAGTGATTACCTCTATGTATTGGTATTACAAAACCACCAGTTTTTTATTTTTATTTTACTTGGTATAACCATAGCAGCCATCTTTGTGTCATGGCATACAGCATGACCCCCTAAAAAAATGTAGGGCTGAGACTCAAACCCTTACCATTATAAATTCAATTCAGCGATTTTCATCATTCCATTAGGACTTAAGGTCTATGTCTAAGGATCAAGAATGTACAAAACCTTTATATATGTACATGCACATTGTAATGGAATCTAGAGAACAGTTTTTGTTCCAAGGACCTAAGATCATCCTGAGCTGAGATATTTAGAATTCCATAAACATCTGTATAACCAAAATTTGTCGAGCACCATGACACAAAGATGGCTCCCGTGGTTAAACCAAGTAAAATAAAAATAAATAACTGGTGGTTTTGCAATACCAATACATAGAGGTAGTAACTACAAAAATTAGGAAAATTAAAAATGGTCAAGCAGCCTATGCATGTAAAAGACAACGATTTAAAGGAAAAATCTACTTAAAATGTTACAAACCCCTCTAGAAATGATCTCTGCTGCTGCATGGTCACATCATCCACTTCTCTTGGAAGCGAAGCCATTTTTAAAAGGGCAGAACCATTATGACAAGACCAGCACCAAATCTAAATACAGATGAAGAATTGTTAGATTTCATATTTAAACCAAATGACAATATGAATACATTTTTTATAACCCACACACAGAAGATTTACTTATTTAAAGTGTAGGTCCATTTTGATGAATTAGTGCCCAGTTTTTAATAAACCTATTAAAAACAAGGGCACTTTAATTCATCAAAATTGACATTTCACTCGTTTTCTTCAAAAACGTACCTTTTAATCCTGGCAGCCGCTCCAGCACTTCCTCCGCCCGTCACAAGCAGTCTTCTCGGGTCCAAAATGACGAATCCGGCTTCCTCCAATCACAGCGTTGCATCAGGCCAAGATTCCCCCGGGGGGGAAGCTGTGATTGGAGGAAGCCTGATTCGTCATTTCTGACGTCTACCGAGGCTTCCGACAGCCGGGGGAATCGCTGGAGCTGCTGCAAGGATTAAAAGGTACGTTTTTGAAGTAAACAGTGAAATGTCAATTTTGATGAATTAAAGTGCCCTTGTTTTTAATAGGTTTATTAAAAACCGGGCACTAATTCATAAAAAACAGAATTTATGTTTACCTGATAAATTACTTTCTCCAACGGTGTGTCCGGTCCACGGCGTCATCCTTACTTGTGGGATATTCTCTTCCCCAACAGGAAATGGCAAAGAGCCCAGCAAAGCTGGTCACATGATCCCTCCTAGGCTCCGCCTACCCCAGTCATTCGACCGACGTTAAGGAGGAATATTTGCATAGGAGAAACCATATGGTACCGTGGTGACTGTAGTTAAAGAAAATAAATCATCAGACCTGATTAAAAAAACCAGGGCGGGCCGTGGACCGGACACACCGTTGGAGAAAGTAATTTATCAGGTAAACATAAATTCTGTTTTCTCCAACATTGGTGTGTCCGGTCCACGGCGTCATCCTTACTTGTGGGAACCAATACCAAAGCTTTAGGACACGGATGAAGGGAGGGAGCAAATCAGGTCACCTAAATGGAAGGCACCACGGCTTGCAAAACCTTTCTCCCAAAAATAGCCTCAGAAGAAGCAAAAGTATCAAACTTGTAAAATTTGGTAAAAGTGTGCAGTGAAGACCAAGTCGCTGCCCTACATATCTGATCAACAGAAGCCTCGTTCTTGAAGGCCCAAGTGGAAGCCACAGCCCTAGTGGAATGAGCTGTGATTCTTTCAGGAGGCTGCCGTCCGGCAGTCTCGTAAGCCAATCTGATGATGCTTTTAATCCAAAAAGAGAGAGAGGTAGAAGTTGCTTTTTGACCTCTCCTTTTACCGGAATAAACAACAAACAAGGAAGATGTTTGTCTAAAATCCTTTGTAGCATCCAAATAGAATTTTAGAGCGCGAACAACATCCAAATTGTGCAACAAACGTTCCTTCTTTGAAACTGGTTTCGGACACAGAGAAGGTACGATAATCTCCTGGTTAATGTTTTTGTTAGAAACAACTTTTGGAAGAAAACCAGGTTTAGTACGTAAAACCACCTTATCTGCATGGAACACCAGATAAGGAGGAGAACACTGCAGAGCAGATAATTCTGAAACTCTTCTGGCAGAAGAAATTGCAACTAAAAACAAAACTTTCCAAGATAATAACTTAATATCAACGGAATGCAAGGGTTCAAACGGAACCCCCTGAAGAACTGAAAGAACTAAATTGAGACTCCAAGGAGGAGTCAAAGGTTTGTAAACAGGCTTAATTCTAACCAGAGCCTGAACAAAGGCTTGAACATCTGGCACAGCAGCCAGTTTTTTGTGAAGTAACACCGACAAGGCAGAAATCTGTCCCTTCAGGGAACTTGCAGATAATCCCTTTTCCAATCCTTCTTGAAGGAAGGATAGAATCCTAGGAATCTTAACCTTGTCCCAAGGGAATCCTTTAGATTCACACCAACAGATATATTTTTTCCAAATTTTGTGGTAAATCTTTCTAGTTACAGGCTTTCTGGCCTGAACAAGAGTATCGATAACAGAATCTGAGAACCCTCGCTTCGATAAAATCAAGCGTTCAATCTCCAAGCAGTCAGCTGGAGTGAAACCAGATTCGGATGTTCGAACGGACCCTGAACAAGAAGGTCTCGTCTCAAAGGTAGCTTCCAAGGTGGAGCCGATGACATATTCACCAGATCTGCATACCAAGTCCTGCGTGGCCACGCAGGAGCTATCAAGATCACCGACGCCCTCTCCTGATTGATCCTGGCTACCAGCCTGGGGATGAGAGGAAACGGCGGGAACACATAAGCTAGTTTGAAGGTCCAAGGTGCTACTAGTGCATCCACTAGAGCCGCCTTGGGATCCCTGGATCTGGACCCGTAGCAAGGAACTTTGAAGTTCTGACGAGAGGCCATCAGATCCATGTCTGGAATGCCCCACAGCTGAGTGACTTGGGCAAAGATTTCCGGATGGAGTTCCCACTCCCCCGGATGCAATGTCTGACGACTCAGAAAATCCGCTTCCCAATTTTCCACTCCTGGGATGTGGATAGCAGACAGGTGGCAGGAGTGAGACTCCGCCCATAGAATGATTTTGGTCACTTCTTCCATCGCTAGGGAACTCCTTGTTCCCCCCTGATGGTTGATGTACGCAACAGTTGTCATGTTGTCTGATTGAAACCGTATGAACTTGGCCCTCGCTAGCTGAGGCCAAGCCTTGAGAGCATTGAATATCGCTCTCAGTTCCAGAATATTTATCGGCAGAAGAGATTCTTCCCGAGACCAAAGACCCTGAGCTTTCAGGGATCCCCAGACCGCGCCCCAGCCCATCAGACTGGCGTCGGTCGTGACAATGACCCACTCTGGTCTGCGGAATGTCATCCCTTGTGACAGGTTGTCCAGGGACAGCCACCAACGGAGTGAGTCCCTGGTCCTCTGATTTACTTGTATCTTCGGAGACAAGTCTGTATAGTCCCCATTCCACTGACTGAGCATGCACAGTTGTAATGGTCTTAGATGAATGCGCGCAAAAGGAACTATGTCCATTGCCGCTACCATCAACCCGATCACTTCCATGCACTGAGCTATGGAAGGAAGAGGAACGGAATGAAGTATCCGACAAGAGTCTAGAAGTTTTGTTTTTCTGGCCTCTGTCAGAAAAATCCTCATTTCTAAGGAGTCTATTATTGTTCCCAAGAAGGGAACCCTTGTTGACGGGGATAGAGAACTCTTTTCCACGTTCACTTTCCATCCGTGAGATCTGAGAAAGGCCAGGACAATGTCCGTGTGAGCCTTTGCTTGAGGAAGGGACGACGCTTGAATCAGAATGTCGTCCAAGTAAGGTACTACAGCAATGCCCCTTGGTCTTAGCACAGCTAGAAGGGACCCTAGTACTTTTGTGAAAATCCTTGGAGCAGTGGCTAATCTGAAAGGAAGCGCCACGAACTGGTAATGTTTGTCCAGGAATGCGAACCTTAGGAACCGATGATGTTCCTTGTGGATAGGAATATGTAGATACGCATCCTTTAAATCCACCGTGGTCATGAATTGACCTTCCTGGATGGAAGGAAGAATAGTTCGAATGGTTTCCATCTTGAACGATGGAACCTTGAGAAACTTGTTTAAGATCTTGAGATCTAAGATTGGTCTGAACGTTCCCTCTTTTTTGGGAACTATGAACAGATTGGAGTAGAACCCCATCCCTTGTTCTCTTAATGGAACAGGATGAATCACTCCCATTTTTAACAGGTCTTCTACACAATGTAAGAATGCCTGTCTTTTTATGTGGTCTGAAGACAACTGAGACCTGTGGAACCTCCCCCTTGGGGGAAGTCCCTTGAATTCCAGAAGATAACCTTGGGAGACTATTTCTAGCGCCCAAGGATCCAGAACATCTCTTGCCCAAGCCTGAGCGAAGAGAGAGAGTCTGCCCCCCACCAGATCCGGTCCCGGATCGGGGGCCAACCTTTCATGCTGTCTTGGTAGCAGTGGCAGGTTTCTTGGCCTTCTTTCCCTTGTTCCAGCCTTGCATTGGTCTCCAAGCTGGCTTGGCTTGAGAAGTATTACCCTCTTGCTTAGAGGACGTAGCACCTTGGGCTGGTCCGTTTCTACGAAAGGGACGAAAATTAGGTTTATTTTTTGCCTTGAAAGGCCGATCCTGAGGAAGGGCGTGGCCCTTACCCCCAGTGATATCAGAGATAATCTCTTTCAAGTCAGGGCCAAACAGCGTTTTCCCCTTGAAAGGAATGTTAAGTAGCTTGTTCTTGGAAGACGCATCAGCCGACCAAGATTTCAACCAAAGCGCTCTGCGCGCCACAATAGCAAACCCAGAATTCTTAGCCGCTAACCTAGCCAATTGCAAAGTGGCGTCTAGGGTGAAAGAATTAGCCAATTTGAGAGCATTGATTCTGTCCATAATCTCCTCAAAAGGAGGAGACTCACTATCGACCGCCTTTATCAGATCATCGAACCAGAAACATGCGGCTGTAGCGACAGGGACAATGCATGAAATTGGTTGTAGAAGGTAACCTTGCTGAACAAACATCTTTTTAAGCAAACCTTCTAATTTTTTATCCATAGGATCTTTGAAAGCACAACTATCCTCTATGGGTATAGTGGTGCGTTTGTTTAAAGTGGAAACCGCTCCCTCGACCTTGGGGACTGTCTGCCATAAGTCCTTTCTGGGGTCGACCATAGGAAACAATTTTTTAAATATGGGGGGAGGGACGAAAGGAATACCGGGCCTTTCCCATTCCTTGTTAACAATGTCCGCCACCCGCTTGGGTATAGGAAAAGCTTCTGGGAGCCCCGGCACCTCTAGGAACTTGTCCATTTTACATAGTTTCTCTGGGATGACCAACTTGTCACAATCATCCAAAGTGGATAATACCTCCTTAAGCAGAATGCGGAGATGTTCCAACTTAAATTTAAATGCAATCACATCAGGTTCAGCCTGTTGAGAAATGTTCCCTGAATCAGTAATTTCTCCCTCAGACAAAACCTCCCTGGCCCCATCAGACTGGGTTAGGGGCCCTTCGGAAATATTATTATCAGCGTCGTCATGCTCTTCAGTATCTAAAACAGAGCAGCCGCGCTTACGCTGATAAGTGTTCATTTTGGCTAAAATGTTTTTGACAGAATTATCCATTACAGCCGTTAATTGTTGCATAGTAAGGAGTATTGGCGCACTAGATGTACTAGGGGCCTCCTGAGTGGGCAAGACTCGTGTAGACGAAGGAGGGAATGATGCAGTACCATGCTTATTCCCCTCACTTGAGGAATCATCTTGGGCATCATTGTCATTATCACATAAATCACATTTATTTAAATGAATAGGAATTCTGGCTTCCCCACATTCAGAACACAGTCTATCTGGTAGTTCAGACATGTTAAACAGGCATAAACTTGATAACAAAGTACAAAAAAGTCTTAAAATAAAACCGTTACTGTCACTTTAAATTTTAAACTGAACACACTTTATTACTGCAATTGCGAAAAAACATGAAGGAATTGTTCAAAATTCACCAAATTTTCACCACAGTGTCTTAAAGCCTTAAAAGTATTGCACACCAAATTTGGAAGCTTTAACCCTTAAAATAACGGAACCGGAGCCGTTTTGAACTTTAACCCCTTTACAGTCCCTGGTATCTGCTTTGCTGAGACCCAACCAAGCCCAAAGGGGAATACGATACCAAATGACGCCTTCAGAAAGTCTTTTCTAAGTATCAGAGCTACTCTCACATGCGACTGCATGCCATGCCTCTCAAAAACAAGTGCGCAACACCGGCGCGAAAATGAGGCTCTGCCTATGCTTTGGGAAAGCCCCTAAAGAATAAGGTGTCTAATACAGTGCCTGCCGATATTATTATATCAAAATACCCAGATAAAATGATTCCTCAAGGCTAAATATGTGTTAATAATGAATCGATTTAGCCCAGAAAAAGTCTACAGTCTTAATAAGCCCTTGTGAAGCCCTTATTTACTTGCTGAATAAACATGGCTTACCGGATCCCATAGGGAAAATGACAGCTTCCAGCATTACATCGTCTTGTTAGAATGTGTCATACCTCAAGCAGCAAGAGACTGCACACTGTTCCCCCAACTGAAGTTAATTGCTCTCAACAGTCCTGTGTGGAACAGCCATGGATTTTAGTGACGGTTGCTAAAATCATTTTCCTCATACAAACAGAAATCTTCATCGCTTTTCTGTTTCTGAGTAAATAGTACATACCAGCACTATTTCAAAATAACAAACTCTTGATTGAATAATAAAAACTACAGTTAAACACTAAAAAACTCTAAGCCATCTCCGTGGAGATGTTGCCTGTACAACGGCAAAGAGAATGACTGGGGTAGGCGGAGCCTAGGAGGGATCATGTGACCAGCTTTGCTGGGCTCTTTGCCATTTCCTGTTGGGGAAGAGAATATCCCACAAGTAAGGATGACGCCGTGGACCGGACACACCTATGTTGGAGAAATGGACCTTCACTTTAAGTGTATGGTGTATCTTTGTGACTTTAGACCATTGTTTGCCAATGCATTTAAAGGGTACAATATTACAGACAATTAAGATGGAACAAACTACTTACAGGTATACCTCTTCCTTTGAACTGAAACATACTGTCCTCCGACAGAGAAACTGGTACAACAAAATATTTAGGTAATCTAGATAAAAAAAAGAAGGAGAATAAAGTACTTTTATCAGCTACAAAAATACTTAAAAACTTTTTTTCACCCACAGTGTTTTTTCTATAAAGAAGCACAAGAAGACATGAAATGTCATAAAACTGGTGCCACCATTGTAGCAGACATGATGTCATGGTATTGAGAACAGTGCCAATTCCATTAACAATCCCAGAGAGGAATTAATATGCGAGAGTGACTCAGGTGAAGTCTGATATTTTTATACCTAGTCCAGAATGGTGTTAACTATAACAGCTAACCTTTAGCTTCATTTGTATATGGTTATCACTTCTACACTGAGAGATTGTAGGTTTGTCATCATAGCTCTAGCGACACTGCAATGCTGTTTATTTAACCTCACAGTTTAAAGTGATGTAAGCTTACATTTTCACAATAATATATTTAACATCTGTGTTATTTTAATATATATATATCTTTAAATGAATATATAATATTAGATGAAATAGTTAAAGGGACATGAAACCCAAAATGCTTCTTTTATTGAGCATACAATTTTTAACAACTTTCCAATGTACTACTTTTATCTAATTTGCTTTGTTGTCTAGGTATCCTTTGTTGAAAAGTATACTTAGGAAGGGTCAGGAGCAGCAATGCACCACAGGGAGATAGCTGCTGATTGGTGGCTGCACATATAAGCCTCTTGTCATTGGTTCACTTGATGTGCTCAGCTAGCTCTCAGTAGTGCATTGCGGCTCCTTTAAAGGGACCCTTAACACTTGTCATCTAATAATCCCCAAAACCTACTTTTTCTTATAAATAAAAAAATCACTGCTGTTTATTTTATCTGTTCCTCTTACCCCAAACTTTTCAAAGGGATTGTTTTGAAATAGAGTGTTGAGCCAGTGCAAAATTTCCTATGTAAGCTGCCATATTGTAGCGTGTGTTACAGGGCTCAGTAGTCACATGACACAGCATATTGGCTGTTACATACAGTACTTAGAGGAATATAACATTTGCCTGCAGCGTGTGAGCTGCAGTGAGACACATTTATTTCTCAGTCAGGGTGTAAATAGATTTAATTTGCCAGTTTATGGTATATAATACACATTATGCAGCAAATGCTAAGTGCATTACTTATGTTTTTAACTTCCCAACACACATTTATATTTTTTGAAACTCCACAAGTTTTCTGCTCTAAGCAGTGCGTTCAGGCACTGTTATTGTCAATTACTGACATGCTCCAGGAGGGGGAGAGGGAGGGGGAAGCTATAACGGAACGGAGTGAAGTTTGTTTGTGCAGATGATTTCTGCTTTTCATGACCTTTGATCCTGGTAATGTGAATCACTAAGGGCTGACAGCTTAGTGTTCGTTTAGCAAGGATTGTTGGTATGCATTATTTATCAGTGTGATCTACTCCTGTCACTGATAAATAATGCATACCAACGATCCTTGCTAAACAAAAAACTAAGCTATCATCACAAACAACAGCCGGGGGGACAGTTACCACAAGTTTACAGCAAATACACTTAACTTTGGTAGATCCAGCATCAGGCAGTGATTTTCCAGAAGTAGCTTCTGATTCAGGGTCAATCTGAAACATCTTGCAATATGTAATAGAAAAAACAACATATAAAGCAAAATTTATCAAATTCCTTAAATGACAGTTTCAGGAATGGGAAAACAATGCCAATGAACAAGCTTCTAGCAACCAGAAGCAAATAAACAACTAGACTTAAATAATGTGGAGACAAAAATGACGCCCATATTTTTTAGCGCCAAAAAAGACGCCCACATTATTTGGCGCCTAAATGCTTTGGCGCCAAAAATGACGCCACATCCGGTGACGCCGACTTTTTTGGCGCGAAAAACGTCAAAAACATGACGCAGGAAATGACAAAGAAATTTTTTTGCGCCAAAAAAGTCTGCGCCAAGAATGACGCAATAAAATGAAGCATTTTCAGCCCCCGCGAGCCTAACAGCCCACAGGGAAAAAAGTCAATTTTTAAGGTAGGAAAAAATGTTTTAATTCATATGCATTATCCCAATAATGAAACTGACTGTCTGAAATAAGGAATATTGAACATCCTGAATCAAGGAAAATAAATGTTTAAACACATATATTTAGAACTTTATATAAAAGTGCCCAACCATAGCTTAGAGTGTCACAAAAAATAAGGCTTACTTACCCCAGGACACTCATCTACATGCAGTAGAAAGCCAAACCAGTACTGAAACGAGAATCAGTAGAGCTAATGGTACATAAGAGTATATCGTCGATCTGAAAAGGGAGGTAAGAGATGAATCTCTACGACCGATAACAGAGAACCTATGAAATAGATCCCGTAGAAGGAGACCATTGAATTCAAATAGGCAATACTCTCTTCACATCCCTCTGACATTCACTGCACTCTGAGAGGAAAACCGGGCTCCAGCCTGCTGCGAAGCGCATATCAACGTAGAATCTAGCACAAACTTACTTCACCACCTCCATGGGAGGCAAAGTTTGTAAAACTGATTTGTGGGTGTGGTGAGGGGTGTATTTGTAGGCATTTTGAGGTTTGGGAAACTTTGCCCCTCCTGGTAGGAATGTATATCCCATACGTCACTAGCTTATGGACTCTTGCTAATTACATGAAAGAAAGCAGAAATCATCAAGCATGAAAAGCAGAAATCATCTGCACAAACAAACTTCACTCCATTCCGTTATAGCTTCCCCCTCCCTCTCCCCCTCCTGGAGCATGTCAGTAATTGACAATAACAGTGCCTGAACGCACTGCTTAGAGCAGAAAACTTGTGGAGTTTCAAAAAATATAAATGTGTGTTGGGAAGTTAAAAACATAAGTAATGCACTTAGCATTTGCTGCATAATGTGTATTATATACAATAGACTGGCAAATTAAATCTATTTACACCCTGACTGAGAAATAAATGTGTCTCACTGCAGCTCACACGCTGCAGGCAAATGTTATATTCCTTTAAGTACTGTATGTAACAGCCAATATGCTGTGTCATGTGACTACTGAGCCCTGTAACACACGCTACAATATGGCAGCTTACATAGGAAATTTTGCACTGGCTCAACACTATTTCAAAACAATCCCTTTGAAAAGTTTGGGGTAAGAGGAACAGATAAAATAAACAGCAGTGATTATTTTATTTTTATTTATAAGAAAAAGTAGGTTTCAGCAATTTTCATTAGGTGTTTAATGTCCCTTTAAGAAAGGCTAATTTTATAATAGAAGTTAATAGGAAAGTTGTTTATAATTGTATGTGCTATCTAAATCATGATATACATTTTTTGGGTTTCATGTCCCTTTAAAAACATAATTTATGCTTACCTGATAAATTTATTTCTCTTGTAGTGTATCCAGTCCACGGATCATCCATTACTTGTGGGATATTCTCCTTCCCAACAGGAAGTTGCAAGAGGATCACCCACAGCAGAGCTGCTATATAGCTCCTCCCCTCACTGCCATATCCAGTCATTCGACCGAAACAAGCCGAGAAAGGAGAAACCATAGGGTGCAGTGGTGACTGTAGTTTAATTAAAATTTAGACCTGCCTGAAAAGGACAGGGCGGGCCGTGGACTGGATACACTACAAGAGAAATAAATTTATCAGGTAAGCATAAATTATGTTTTCTCTTGTTAAGTGTATCCAGTCCACGGATCATCCATTACTTGTGGGATACCAAAGCTAAAGTACACGGATGATGGGAGGGACAAGGCAGGAACTTAAACGGAAGGAACCACTGCCTGTAGAACCTCTCCCAAAAACAGCCTCCAAAGAAGCAAAAGTATCAAATTTGTAAAATTTGGAAAAAGTATGAAGCGAAGACCAAGTTGCAGCCTTGCAAATCTGTTCAACAGAGGCCTCATTTTTAAAGGCCCAGGTGGAAGCCACAGCTCTAGTAGAATGAGCTGTAATCCTTTCAGGAGGCTGCTGTCCAGCAGTCTCATAGGCTAAACGGATTATACTCCGAAGCCAAAAAGAAAGAGGTTGCCGAGGCCTTCTGACCTCTCCTCTGTCCAGAGTAAACAACAAACAGGTTAGATGTTTGGCAAAAATCTTTAGTAGCCTGTAAGTAAAACTTCAAGGCACGGACTACATCTAGATTATGCAAAAGACGTTCCTTCTTTGAAGAAGGATTAGGACATAATGATGGAACAACAATCTCTTGATTGATATTCTTGTTAGAAACCACCTTAGGTAAAAACCCAGGTTTTGTACGAAGAACAACTTTATCTGAATGAAAGATCAGATAAGGAGAATCACAATGTAAGGCAGATAACTCTGAGACTCTTCGAGCCGAGGAAATAGCCATCAGAAAAAGAACTTTCCATGAAAGAAGTTTGATATCAATAGAATGAAGGGGTTCAAACGGAAGCCCTTGAAGAACTTTAAGAACCAAGTTTAAGCTCCATGGAGGAGCAACAGGTTTAAACACAGGCTTAATTCTAACTAAAGCCTGACAAAATGCCTGAACGTCTGGAACTTCTGCCAGACGCTTGTGTAAAAGAATAGACAGAGCAGAAATCTGTCCCTTTAAAGAACTAGCTGATAATCCTTTGTCCAAACCCTCTTGGAGGAAGGACAATATCCTAGGAATCCTAACCCTACTCCATGAGTAATTCTTGGATTCACACCAATGAAGATATTTACGCCATATCTTGTGGTAAATTTTCCTGGTGACAGGCTTTCGTGCCTGTATTAAGGTATCAATTACTGACTCGGAGAAGCCACGCTTTGATAGGATCAAGCGTTCAATCTCCATGCAGTCAGACTCAGAGAAAGTAGATTCGAATGATTAAAAGGACCTTGTATTAGAAGGTCTTGTCTCAGAGGCAGAGTCCATGGTGGAAGGATGACATGTCCACTAGGTCTGCATACCAGGTCCTGCATGGCCACGCAGGCGCTATCAATATCACAGATGCTCTTTCCTGTTTGATTTTGGCAATCAGACGAGGGAGCAAAGGAAACGGTGGAAACACATAAGCCAGGTTGAAGAACCAAGGCGCTGCTAGAGCATCTATCAGTGTCGCTTCTGGGTCCCTGGACCTGGATCCGTAACAAGGAAGCTTGGCGTTCTGGCGAGACGCCATGAGATCCAATTCTGGTTTGCCCGAACGGAGAACCAATTGAGCAAACACCTCCGGATGGAGTTCCCATTCCCCCGGATGAAAAGTCTGACGACTTAGAAAATCCGCCTCCCAGTTCTCTACACCTGGGATATGGATCGCTGACAGGTGGCAAGAGTCAGTCTCTGCCCAGCGAATTATCTTGGAGACTTCTGACATCGCTAGGGAACTCCTGGTTCCCCCTTGATGGTTGATGTAAGCCACAGTCGTGATGTTGTCCGACTGAAATCTGATGAACCTCAGTGTTGCTAGCTGAGGCCAAGCCAGAAGAGCATTGAATATTGCTCTTAACTCCAGAATATTTATTGGGAGGAGTTTCTCCTCCGGAGTCCATGAACCTTGAGCCTTCAGGGAGTTCCAGACTGCACCACAACCTAGAAGGCTGGCATCTGTTGTTACAATTGTCCAATCTGGTCTGCGAAAGGTCATACCCTTGGACAGATGGGCCCGAGATAACCACCAGAGAAGAGAATCTCTGGTTTCCTGACCCACATTTAGTAGAAGGGACAAATCTGTGTAATCCCCATTCCACTGACTGAGCATGCATAATTG
This sequence comes from Bombina bombina, assembly GCF_027579735.1. Lineage (NCBI taxonomy): Eukaryota > Metazoa > Chordata > Amphibia > Anura > Bombinatoridae > Bombina > Bombina bombina. The sequence goes on from NC_069500.1 coordinate 93,149,507, forward strand.
CAGCGGTCTGAGATGCAGGCGCGCGAATGGCACTATGTCCCTCGCCGCTACCATTAAGCAGATTACTTTCATGCACTGAGCCACCGTGGGGCGCGGAATGGAGTGAAGAACACGGCAAGCATTTAGAAGTTTTGATAACCTGGACTCCGCCAGGTAAATTTTCATTTCTACAGAATCTATTAGAGTCCCTAGGAAGGAAACCCTTGTGAGAGGAGATAGAGAACTCTTTTCTTCGTTCACTTTCTACCCATGCGACCTCAGGAATGCCAGAACTATCTCTGTATGAGATTTGGCAATTTGAAAGCTTGACGCCTTTATCAGGATGTCGTCCAGGTAAGGAGCCACCGCTATGCCTCGCGGTCTTAGGACCGCCAGAAGTGAGCCCAGAACCTTTGTAAAAATTCTTGGGGCTGTAGCCAACCCGAATGGAAGAGCTACAAATTGGTAATGCCTGTCTAGAAAGGCAAACCTCAGGAACTGATGATGATTCTTGTGAATCGGAATGTGAAGGTAGGCATCCTTTAAGTCCACTGTGGTCATGTACTGACCATCTTGGATCATGGGTAAAATGGTTCGAATAGTTTCCATCTTGAATGACGGAACTCTGAGGAATTTGTTTAGGATCTTTAAATCCAAAATTGGTCTGAAGGTTCCCTCTTTTTTGGGAACCACAAACAGATTTGAATAAAACCCCTGTCCTTGTTCCGTCTGCGGAACTGGATGGATCACTCCCATTACAAGAAGATCTTGTACGCAGCTTAGGAATGCCTCTTTCTTTATCTGGTTTGCAGATAATCTTGAAAGGTGAAATCTCCCTTGTGGAGGAGAAGCTTTGAAGTCCAGAAGATATCCCTGAGATATGATCTCCAACGCCCAGGGATCCTGAACATCTCTTGCCCGCGCCTGGGCGAAGAGAGAGAGTCTGCCCCCTACTAGATCCGTTGTCGGATAGGGGGCCGCTCCTTCATGCTGTCTTAGAGGCAGCAGCAGGCTTTCTGGCCTGCTTGCCCTTGTTCCAGGACTGGTTAGGTTTCCAGGCCTGCTTGGATTGAGCAAAAGTTCCCTCTTGTTTTGAAGCATAGGAAGTTGATGCTGCACCTGCCTTGAAATTTCGAAAGGCACGAAAATTAGACTGTTTGGCCTTTGATTTGGCCCTGTCCTGAGGAAGGGTATGACCCTTACCTCCAGTAATGTCAGCAATAATTTCTTTCAAACGAGGCCCGAATAAGGTCTGCCCATTGAAAGGAATGTTGAGTAATTTAGACTTTGAAGTCACATCAGCTGACCAGGATTTGAGCCATAGCGCCCTATGCGCCTGGATGGCGAATCCGGAATTCTTAGCCGTTAGTTTAGTCAAATGAACAATGGCATCAGAAACAAATGAGTTAGCTAGCTTAAGAGTTCTAAGCTTGTCAACAATTTCAGTCAATGGAGCTGTATGGATGGCCTCTTCCAGGGCCTCAAACCAGAATGCCGCCGCAGCAGTGACAGGCGCAATGCATGCAAGGGGCTGTAAAATAAAACCTTGTTGAATAAACATTTTCTTAAGGTAACCCTCTAATTTTTTATCCATTGGATCTGAAAAAGCACAACTGTCCTCAACCGGGATAGTGGTACGCTTTGCTAAAGTAGAAACTGCTCCCTCCACCTTAGGGACAGTCTGCCATAAGTCCCGTGTAGTGGCATCTATTGGAAACATTTTTCTAAATATAGGAGGTGGGGAAAAGGGCACACCGGGCCTATCCCACTCCTTACTAATAATTTCTGTAAGCCTTTTAGGTATTGGAAAAAACAGAATTTATGTTTACCTGATAAATTACTTTCTCCAACGGTGTGTCCGGTCCACGGCGTCATCCTTACTTGTGGGATATTCTCTTCCCCAACAGGAAATGGCAAAGAGCCCAGCAAAGCTGGTCACATGATCCCTCCTAGGCTCCGCCTTCCCCAGTCATTCGACCGATGTAAAGGAGGAATATTTGCATAGGAGAAATCATATGATACCGTGGTGACTGTAGTTAAAGAAAATAAATTATCAGACCTGATTAAAAAACCAGGGCGGGCCGTGGACCGGACACACCGTTGGAGAAAGTAATTTATCAGGTAAACATAAATTCTGTTTTCTCCAACATAGGTGTGTCCGGTCCACGGCGTCATCCTTACTTGTGGGAACCAATACCAAAGCTTTAGGACACGGATGAAGGGAGGGAGCAAATCAGGTCACCTAAATGGAAGGCACCACGGCTTGCAAAACCTTTCTCCCAAAAATAGCCTCAGAAGAAGCAAAAGTATCAAACTTGTAAAATTTGGTAAAAGTGTGCAGTGAAGACCAAGTCGCTGCCTTACATATCTGATCAACAGAAGCCTCGTTCTTGAAGGCCCATGTGGAAGCCACAGCCCTAGTGGAATGAGCTGTGATTCTTTCAGGAGGCTGCCGTCCGGCAGTCTCATAAGCCAATCTGATGATGCTTTTAATCCAAAAAGAGAGAGAGGTAGAAGTTGCTTTTTGACCTCTCCTTTTACCAGAATAAACAACAAACAAGGAAGATGTTTGTCTAAAATCCTTTGTAGCATCTAAATAGAATTTTAGAGCGCGAACAACATCCAAATTGTGCAACAAACGTTCCTTCTTTGAAACTGGATTCGGACACAAAGAAGGCACGACTATCTCCTGGTTAATGTTTTTGTTAGAAACAACTTTCGGAAGAAAACCAGGTTTAGTACGTAAAACCACCTTATCTGCATGGAACACCAGATAAGGAGGAGAACACTGCAGAGCAGATAATTCTGAAACTCTTCTAGCAGAAGAAATTGCAACCAAAAACAAAACTTTCCAAGATAATAACTTAATATCAACGGAATGTAAGGGTTCAAACGGAACCCCCTGAAGAACTGAAAGAACTAAATTGAGACTCCAAGGAGGAGTCAAAGGTTTGTAAACAGGCTTGATTCTAACCAGAGCCTGAACAAAGGCTTGAACATCTGGCACAGCTGCCAGCTTTTTGTGAAGTAACACAGACAAGGCAGAAATCTGTCCCTTCAAGGAACTTGCAGATAATCCTTTCTCCAATCCTTCTTGAAGAAAGGATAGAATCTTAGGAATTTTTACCTTGTCCCAAGGGAATCCTTTAGATTCACACCAACAGATATATTTTTTCCATATTTTGTGGTAAATTTTTCTAGTTACAGGCTTTCTGGCCTGAACAAGAGTATCAATAACAGAATCTGAGAACCCTCGCTTTGATAAGATCAAGCGTTCAATCTCCAAGCAGTCAGTTGGAGTGAAACCAGATTCGGATGTTCGAACGGACCCTGAACAAGAAGGTCTCGTCTCAAAGGTAGCTTCCATGGTGGAGCCGATGACATATTCACCAGGTCTGCATACCAAGTCCTGCGTGGCCACGCAGGAGCTATCAAGATCACCGATGCCCTCTCCTGATTGATCCTGGCTACCAGCCTGGGGATGAGAGGAAACGGCGGGAATACATAAGCTAGTTTGAAGGTCCAAGGTGCTACTAGTGCATCTACTAGAGTCGCCTTGGGATCCCTGGATCTGGACCCGTAGCAAGGAACCTTGAAGTTCTGACGAGAGGCCATCAGATCCATGTCTGGAATGCCCCACAGTTGAGTAATGTGGGCAAAGATTTCCGGATGGAGTTCCCACTCCCCCGGATGTAATGTCTGACGACTCAGAAAATCCGCTTCCCAATTTTCCACTCCTGGGATGTGGATTGCAGACAAGTGGCAGGAGTGAGTCTCCGCCCATTGAATGATTTTGGTCACTTCTTCCATCGCCAGGGAACTCCTTGTTCCCCCCTGATGGTTGATGTACGCAACAGTCGTCATGTTGTCTGATTGAAACCGTATGAACTTGGCCTTTGCTAGCTGAGGCCAAGCCTTGAGAGCATTGAGTATCGCTCTCAGTTCCAGAATATTTATCGGTAGAAGAGATTCTTCCCGAGACCAAAGACCCTGAGCTTTCAGGGGTCCCCAGACCGCGCCCCAGCCCATCAGACTGGCGTCGGTCGTGACAATGACCCACTCTGGTCTGCGGAAGCTCATCCCCTGTGACAGATTGTCCAGGGACAGCCACCAACGGAGTGAATCTCTGGTCCTCTGATTTACTTGTATCGTCGGAGACAAGTCTGTATAGTCCCCATTCCACTGACTGAGCATGCACAGTTGTAATGGTCTTAGATGAATGCGCGCAAAAGGAACTATGTCCATTGCCGCTACCATCAAACCTATTACTTCCATGCACTGCGCTATGGAAGGAAGAGGAACGGAATGAAGTATTTGACAAGAGTTTAGAAGTTTTGTTTTTCTGGCCTCTGTCAGAAAAATCCTCATTTCTAAGGAGTCTATTATTGTTCCCAAGAAGGGAACCCTCGTTGACGGAGATAGAGAACTCTTTTCTACGTTCACTTTCCATCCGTGAGATCTGAGAAAGGCCAGGACAATGTCCGTGTGAGCCTTTGCTAGAGGAAGGGACGACGCTTGAATCAGAATGTCGTCCAAGTAAGGTACTACTGCAATGCCCCTTGGTCTTAGCACCGCTAGAAGGGACCCTAGTACCTTTGTGAAAATCCTTGTAGCAGTGGCTAATCCGAACGGAAGTGCCACGAACTGGTAATGCTTGTCCAGGAATGCGAACCTTAGGAACCGATGATGTTCCCTGTGGATAGGAATATGTAGATACGCATCCTTTAAATCCACCATGGTCATGAATTGACCTTCCTGGATGGAAGGAAGAATTGTTCGAATGGTTTCCATTTTGAACGATGGAACCATGAGAAACCTGTTTAGGATCTTGAGATCTAAGATTGGTCTGAACGTTCCCTCTTTTTTGGGAACTACGAACAGATTGGAGTAGAACCCCATCCCTTGTTCTCCTAATGGAACAGGATGAATCACTCCCATTTTTAACAGGTCTTCTACACAATGTAAGAATGCCTGTTTTTTTATGTGGTCTGAAGACAATTGAGACCTGTGGAACCTCCCCCTTGGGGGAAGCCCTTTGAATTCCAGAAGATAACCTTGGGAGACTATTTCTAGCGCCCAAGGATCCAGAACATCTCTTGCCCAAGCCTGAGCGAAGAGAGAGAGTCTGCCCCCCACCAGATCCGGTCCCGGATCGGGGGCCAACATCTCATGCTGTCTTGGTAGCAGTGGCAGGTTTCTTGGCCTGCTTTCCCTTGTTCCAGCCTTGCATTGGTCTCCAGGCTGGCTTGGCTTGAGAAGTATTACCCTCTTGCTTAGAGGACGTAGCACTTGGGGCTGGTCCGTTTCTACGAAAGGGACGAAAATTAGGTTTATTTTTGGCCTTGAAAGACCTATCCTGAGGAAGGGCGTGGCCCTTGCCCCCAGTGATATCAGAGATAATCTCTTTCAAGTCAGGGCCAAACAGCGTTTTCCCCTTGAAAGGAATGTTAAGCAATTTGTTCTTGGAAGACGCATCCGCTGACCAAGATTTTAACCAAAGCGCTCTGCGCGCCACAATAGCAAACCCAGAATTTTTCTCCGCTAACCTAGCCAATTGCAAAGTGGCGTCTAGGGTGAAAGAATTAGCCAATTTGAGAGCACGGATTCTGTCCATAATCTCCTCATAAGAAGGAGAATTACTAGTGATCGCCTTTTCTAGCTCATCGAACCAGAAACACGCGGCTGTAGTGACAGTGACAATGCATGAAATTGGTTGTAGAAGGTAACCTTGCTGAACAAACATCTTTTTAAGCAAACCTTCTAATTTTTTATCCATAGGATCTTTGAAAGCACAACTATCTTCTATGGGTATAGTGGTGCGTTTGTTTAGAGTAGAAACCGCCCCCTCGACCTTGGGGACTGTCTGCCATAAGTCCTTTCTGGGGTCGACCATAGGAAACAATTTTTTAAATATGGGGGGAGGGACGAAAGGTATACCGGGCCTTTCCCATTCTTTATTTACAATGTCCGCCACCCGCTTGGGTATAGGAAAAGCTTCGGGGGGCCCCGGGACCTCTAGGAACTTGTCCATTTTACATAGTTTCTCTGGGATGACCAAATTCTCACAATCATCCAGAGTGGATAACACCTCCTTAAGCAGAGCGCGGAGATGTTCCAACTTAAATTTAAATGTAATCACATCAGGTTCAGCTTGTTGAGAAATTTTCCCTGAATCTGAAATTTCTCCCTCAGACAAAACCTCCCTGGCCCCCTCAGACTGGTGTAGGGGCCCTTCAGAAACAATATCATCAGCGTCCTCATGCTCTTCAGTATTTTCTAAAACAGAGCAGTCGCGCTTTCGCTGATAAGTGGGCATTTTGGCTAAAATGTTTTTGATAGAATTATCCATTACAGCCGTTAATTGTTGCATAGTAAGGAGTATTGGCGCGCTAGATGTACTAGGGGCCTCTTGTGTGGGCAAGACTGGTGTAGACGAAGGAGGGGATGATGCAGTACCATGCTTACTCCCCTCACTTGAGGAATCATCTTGGGCATCATTTTCTCTAAATTTTGTGTCACATAAATCACATCTATTTAAATGAGAAGGGACCTTGGCTTCCCCACATTCAGAACACAGTCTATCTGGTAGTTCAGACATGTTAAACAGGCATAAACTTGATAACAAAGTACAAAAAACGTTTTAAAATAAAACCGTTACTGTCACTTTAAATTTTAAACTGAACACACTTTATTACTGCAATTGCGAAAAAGTATGAAGGAATTGTTCAAAATTCACCAAATTTTCACCACAGTGTCTTAAAAGTATTGCACACCAAATTTGGAAGCTTTAACCTTTAAAATAACGGAACCGGAGCCGTTTTTATATTTAACCCCTTTACAGTCCCTGGTATCTGCTTTGCTGAGACCCAACCAAGCCCAAAGGGGAATACGATACCAAATGACGCCTTCAGAAAGTCTTTTCTATGTATCAGAGCTCCTCACACATGCATCTGCATGTCATGCTTCTCAAAAACAAGTGCGCAATACAGGCGCGAAAATGAGACTCTGCCTATGATTAGGGAAAGCCCCTAGAGAATAAGGTGTCCAATACAGTGCCTGCCGGTTATTTTACAAAATTCCCAAGATTAAAATAATTCCTCAAGGCTATGGAGTATAAAATATGTTTATATATAAATCGATTTAGCCCAGAAAATGTCTACAGTCTTAAAAAGCCCTTGTGAAGCCCTTATTTACTGTCTGTAATAAAATGGCTTACCGGATCCCATAGGGAAAATGACAGCTTCCAGCATTACATCGTCTTGTTAGAATGTGTCATACCTCAAGCAGCAAAAGTCTGCTCACTGTTCCCCCAACTGAAGTTAATTCCTCTCAACAGTCCTGTGTGGAACAGCCATCGATTTTAGTAACGGTTGCTAAAATCATTTTCCTCTTACAAACAGAAATCTTCATCTCTTTTCTGTTTCAGAGTAAATAGTACATACCAGCACTATTTTAAAATAACAAACTCTTGATTGAATAATAAAAACTACAGTTAAACACTAAAAAACTCTAAGCCATCTCCGTGGAGATGTTGCCTGTACAACGGCAAAGAGAATGACTGGGGAAGGCGGAGCCTAGGAGGGATCATGTGACCAGCTTTGCTGGGCTCTTTGCCATTTCCTGTTGGGGAAGAGAATATCCCACAAGTAAGGATGACGCCGTGGACCGGACACACCTATGTTGGAGAAACATCAGTACTCACCGTCACTGCATAGTATTTATCCAGCCTACACAATTTCTCTGGCACTGCAATTGTGTCACAGTCATTCAGAGCAGCTAATACCTCCCCGAGCAATACACGGAGGTTCTCAAGCTTAAATTTAAAATTAGAAATCTCTGAATCAGGTCTCCCCGATTCAGAGACGTCACCCACAGACTGAAGCTCTCCGTCCTCAGGTTCTGCATATTGTGATGCAGTATCAGACATGGCTCTTACAGCATCTACGCGCTCTGTATCTCGTCTAACCCCAGAGCTATCGCGCTTGCCTCTCAATTCAGGCAATCTGGATAATACCTCTGACAGGGTATTATTCATGATTGCAGCCATGTCCTGCAAAGTAATCGCTATGGGCGTCCCTGATGTACTTGGCGCCATATTAGCGTGCGTCCCTTGAGCGGGAGGCGAAGGGTCCGACACGTGGGGAGAGTTAGTCGGCATAACTTCCCCCTCGACAGACCCCTCTGGTGACAATTCTTTTATAGATAAAGACTGATCTTTACTGTTTAAGGTGAAATCAATACATTTAGTACACATTCTCCTATGGGGCTCCACCATGGCTTTTAAACATAATGAACAAGTATCCTCTGTTTCAGACATGTTTGTACAGACTAGCAATAAGACTAGCAAGCTTGGAAAACACTTTAAAGCAAGTTAACAAGCAATATAAAAAACGTTACTGTGCCTTTAAGAGAAACAAATTTTGACAAAATTTGAAATAACAGTGAAAAAAGGCAGTTACACTAACAAAATTTTTACAGTGTATGTAACAAGTCAGCAGAGCATTGCACCCACTTGCAAATGAATGATTAACCCCTTAATAACAAAAACAGAATAATAAATGACAAAAACGCCTGAGGAAACTGTTTCTAGGCAAAAATCAAGCCAGCCATGTGGAGAAAAACTAGGCCCCAATAAGTTTTGTCACCAAACATATATAAAAACGATTAACATGCCAGCAAACATTTTATATTACACTTTTATAAGAGTATGTATCTCTGTTAATAAGCCTGATACCAGTCGCTATCACTGCATTTAAGGCTTAACTTACATTAATCCGGTATCAGCAGCATTTTTCGAGCAAATTCCATCCCTAGAAATATGTTTACTGCACATAGCTTATTGCAGGAAAACCTGCACGCCATTCCCTCTCTGAAGTTACCTCACTCCTCAGAATATGTGAGAACAGCAATTGATCTTAGTTACTTCTGCTAAGATCATAGAAATCACAAGCAGATTCTTCTTCTAATACTGCCTTTGATGAAACAGTACACTCCGGTACCATTTAAAAATAAACTTTTGATTGAAGTTAAAAAACTAACTATAATACACCACTCTCCTCTTACTACGTCCATCTTTGTTGAGAGTTGCAAGAGAATGACTGGATATGGCAGTGAGGAGAGGAGCTATATAGCAGCTCTGCTGTGGGTGATCCTCTTGCAACTTCCTGTTGGGAAGGAGAATATCCCACAAGTAATGGATGATCCGTGGACTGGATACACTTAACAAGAGAAATAATTTTGATCTGCAACTGTCACATGCTAGAGTAATATGATACAATTTTTAAAAATAAAAGATTGGGTACACCAATATGTTACACAGTTACATTTTCAGCATTTGTTAATAGATACACAAACTTTTGGATATATTTAATATACTCAGATAGGCTTAGAAAAAAAACGATTAGTTTGTGTATCTATTATCATATTACTCTAGCAAGTGAATAGTTAATGTCCTAATTGTGTTTGCACACCTGCAGAGACAGGTCTATTTAAAAGGAGCATTGGTGGTTAGTCACTATGGTCTATGATTACGGCACTCTGTACAGCCGAAACGTGTCAGACTTGATGCCTTCTTTTATTTTTTACTAAATAAAGTTTACTTTTTATTGTATTTTAAACCGCTGGTGAAGGATTTTCTCTTTTTTCTTATATACATTTTGTGAGCAGGAGGAGCTTGCTACTTAATCCTTCCCTCGGCTTATGGGCGTCTTGGCGGCAAGTATAAGGAGCTTTCTCGTATAGTTCTCCCATTACAGCTTTAACTAGGACTAACTTCTTGAATACCGTTAAGTGGAGTGGAGGATATCTAAGTGGTGCTCAGGTAGCTATATGGAAGCGCATTGATACCTGCATAACAGGGAATCTCAGAAGATCGAGTGCGGGAGAGAGGATACGCGATACAGTACCGAGCTAGAGGAACAAGGTATTAAACGCTGGTCCGCAGTCTGCTGCCTATCCGTGATACGGAGCCACATTAGAAATCTACTTTTCCTTAAAGGGAGTATGTTTCTGGTTATCGCAACTAACTGTAAGTAAGCGGAAGGGGACCTGTATAATTTGCTTTAACCCCCATCACGCTATGGGATTTACTTGCCAAGCTCCTTGCCTTATGTGTCTCTTTTTTACTGAAGCGGTTTTAAAGGCTTATACTTTGACTATGAACAAAACACAAGTCATGAGGATGTTAAAACACCTCTGTGTGCCCAGTGTGTACTACTGGCAGTCAAGGGAAGGTAAAATCACTACTGTGTGTCTTACTGGCAGCCAGAGGAAAAATCATTGATTTGTATATTACTGAAAACCAAGGGGATAAAAGCACTGCTCAGTTGGGGAAAAAAACAAAACAGTGGAGCAGGGGTGGGGCCTAAGGTAAAGCTTTGGAAGGGTCTATTGTGTAACCCCATCTAACACCTGTCCCAAGTCACTTTTGTGGAGGATAGCTGGCAACCCTACTTCCCAGGAAATGGCAGAGGCAGATAATATTTTTCATGTTTATCATAAAGAAGCAGAATCTATCACATTTAAAATGCTTGTTGAAACCTTAACCCACCGTTCTCAAGAACATGCCTTTATATCTTGCTGCTGCCTTTTGTTTACATAGCGTTTCTAAGGAGAATACCACAGTATTCATATAAACAGCATAAAAGGTGGATTCAACGGGCAAAATCAGGTATTTCCAATGTCAAACTAAAGTTAAAGAAGCTTTTTGTAAGCAATTTAATGCAGTTCAGCAGGTAAAAACATAATTTATGTAAGAACTTACCTGATAAATTCATTTCTTTCATGTTAGCAAGAGTCCATGAGCTAGTGACGTATGGGATATACATTCCTACCAGGAGGGGCAAAGTTTCCCAAACCTCAAAATGCCTATAAATACAACCCTCACCACACCCACAAATCAGTTTAACGAATAGCCAAGAAGTGGGGTGATAAGAAAAAACATAATTTATGCTTACCTGATAAATTCCTTTCTCCTGTAGTGTAGTCAGTCCACGGGTCACCATTACTTATGGGATATTAACTCCTCCCCAACAGGAAGTGCAAGAGGATCACCCAAGCAGAGCTGCTATATAGCTCCTCCCCTCTACGTCACACCCAGTCAGTCATTCGACCGAGAACCAAACGAGAAAGGAGAAACTATAGGGTGCAGTGGTGACTGGAGTATAATTAAAAAATTTAGACCTGCCTTAAAAAACAGGGCGGGCCGTGGACTGACTACACTACAGGAGAAAGGAATTTATCAGGTAAGCATAAATTATGTTTTCTCCTGTTAAGTGTAGTCAGTCCACGGGTCTTCATTACTTATGGGATACCAATACCAAAGCTAAGTACACGGATGACGGGAGGGACAGGCAGGATCTCTATACGGAAGGAACCACTGCCTGAAGAACCTTTCTCCCAAAAACAGCCTCCTAAGAAGCAAAAGTGTCAAATTTGTAAAAAGTATGAAGAGAAGACCAAGTTGCAGCCTTGCAAATCTGTTCAACAGAGGCCTCGTTCTTAAAGGCCCAAGTGGAAGCCACAGCTCTAGTAGAATGAGCTGTAATCCTTGCAGGAGGTTGCTGTCCAGCAGTCTCATAGGCTAAGCGTATTATGCTACGAAGCCAAAAGGATAGAGAGGTAGCAGATGCTTTTTGACCTCTCCTCTGTCCAGAATAAACGACAAACAGGGAAGAAGTTTGTTGAAAATCTTTAGTTGCCTGTAAATAAAATTTCAGGGCACGGACTACATCTAGATTGTGCAGAAGTCGTTCCTTCTTTGAAGAAGGGTTAGGACACAATGATGGAACAACAATCTCTTGATTGATATTCTTGTTAGTGACTACCTTAGGTAAGAACCCAGGTTTAGTGCGCAGAACTATCTTATCTGAATGAAAAATCAGATACGGAGAATCACAATGTAAGGCTGATAATTCAGAGACTCTACGAGCCGAGGAAATAGCCATTAAAAACAGAACTTTCCAAGATAACAGCTTGATATCAATGGAGTGAAGGGGTTCAAACGGAACACCCTGTAAAACGTTAAGAACTAAGTTTAAGCTCCACGGCGGAGCAACAGATTTAAACACAGGCTTAATCCTGGCCAAAGCCTGACAAAAAGCCTGAACGTCTGGAACTTCTGACAGACGCTTGTGTAAAAGGATGGACAGAGCTGAGATCTGTCCCTTTAACGAACTAGCAGATAAACCCTTTTCTAAACCTTCTTGTAGAAAAGACAATATCCTAGGAATCCTAACCTTACTCCATGAGTAACCCTTGGATTCGCACCAGTGTAAGTATTTACGCCATATCTTATGGTAAATTTTCCTGGTAACAGTTTTCCTAGCCTGTATTAAGGTATCAATTACTGGCTCCGAAAATCCACGCTTTGATAAAAACATAATTTATGCTTACCTGATAAATTCCTTTCTTCTGTAGTGTGATCAGTCCACGGGTCATCATTACTTCTGGGATATTACTCCTCCCCAACAGGAAGTGCAAGAGGATTCACCCAGCAGAGCTGCATATAGCTCCTCCCCTCTACGTCACTCCCAGTCATTCGACCAAGGACCAACGAGAAAGGAAAAGCCAAGGGTAAAGTGGTGACTGGAGTATAAATTAAAAAATATTTACCTGCCTTAAAAACAGGGCGGGCCGTGGACTGATCACACTACAGAAGAAAGGAATTTATCAGGTAAGCATAAATTATGTTTTCTTCTGTTAAGTGTGATCAGTCCACGGGTCATCATTACTTCTGGGATACCAATACCAAAGCAAAAGTACACGGATGACGGGAGGGATAGGCAGGCTCTTTATACAGAAGGAACCACTGCCTGAAGAACCTTTCTCCCAAAAATAGCCTCCGATGAAGCAAAAGTGTCAAATTTGTAAAATTTGGAAAAAGTATGAAGCGAAGACCAAGTTGCAGCCTTGCAAATCTGCTCAACAGAGGCCTCATTCTTGAAGGCCCAAGTGGAAGCCACAGCTCTAGTAGAATGAGCTGTAATTCTTTCAGGAGGCTGCTGTCCAGCAGTCTCATAAGCTAAACGAATTATGCTACGAAGCCAAAAAGAAAGAGAGGTAGCAGAAGCTTTTTGACCTCTCCTCTGCCCAGAGTAAACGACAAACAGAGAAGACGTTTGTCGAAATTCCTTAGTTGCCTGTAAGTAAAATTTTAGAGCACGGACTACATCCAGGTTGTGCAGTAGACGTTCCTTCTTCGAAGAAGGATTTGGGCACAAAGAAGGAACAACAATCTCTTGATTGATATTCCTGTTAGTAACTACCTTAGGTAAGAACCCAGGTTTAGTACGCAGAACTACCTTATCCGAATGAAAAATCAAATAAGGAGAATCACAATGTAAGGCTGATAATTCAGAGACTCTTCGAGCCGAGGAAATAGCCATTAAAAATAGAACTTTCCAAGATAACAACTTTATATCAATGGAATGAAGGGGTTCAAACGGAACGCCCTGTAAAACATTAAGAACCAGGTTTAAACTCCATGGTGGAGCAACAGTTTTAAACACAGGCTTAATCCTGGCCAAAGCCTGACAAAAAGCCTGGACGTCAGGAACTTCTGACAGACGTTTGTGTAACAGAATGGACAGAGCTGAGATCTGTCCCTTTAATGAACTAGCAGATAAACCCTTTTCTAAACCTTCTTGTAGAAAAGACAATATCCTAGGAATCCTAACCTTACTCCAAGAGTAACCTTTGGATTCACACCAATATAGGTATTTACGCCATATCTTATGGTAAATCTTTCTGGTAACAGGTTTCCTAGCCTGTATTAAGGTATCAATAACTGACTCAGAAAACCCACGTCTTGATAAAATCAAGCGTTCAATTTCCAAGCAGTCAGCTTCAGAGAAGTTAGATTTTGATGTTTGAAGGGACCCTGAATCAGAAGGTCCTGTTTCAGAGGTAGAGACCAAGGTGGACAGGATGACATGTCCACCAGGTCTGCATACCAAGTCCTGCGTGGCCACGCAGGTGCTATTAGAATCACTGATGCTCTCTCTTGTTTGATTCTGGCAATCAATCGAGGAAGCATCGGGAAGGGTGGAAACACGTAAGCCATCCTGAAGTCCCAAGGTGCTGTCAGGGCATCTATCAGGACTGCTCCTGGATCCCTGGATCTGGACCCGTAACGAGGAAGCTTGGCGTTCTGTCGCGATGCCATGAGATCTATCTCTGGTTTGCCCCAACGTCGAAGTATTTGGGCAAAGACCTCCGGATGGAGTTCCCACTCCCCCGGATGAAAAGTCTGACGACTTAAGAAATCCGCCTCCCAGTTCTCCACTCCCGGGATGTGGATTGCTGACAGGTGGCAAGAGTGAGACTCTGCCCAGCGAATTATCTTTGATACTTCCATCATAGCTAGGGAGCTTCTTGTCCCTCCCTGATGGTTGATGTAAGCTACAGTCGTGATGTTGTCCGACTGAAACCTGATGAACCCCCGAGTTGTCAACTGGGGCCAAGCCAGGAGGGCATTGAGAACTGCTCTCAATTCCAGAATGTTTATTGGCAGGAGACTCTCCTCCTGACTCCATTGTCCCTGAGCCTTCAGAGAATTCCAGACGGCACCCCAACCTAGAAGGCTGGCGTCTGTTGTTACAATTGTCCAGTCTGGTCTGCTGAATGGCATCCCCCTGGACAGATGTGGCCGAGAAAGCCACCATAGAAGAGAATTTCTGGTCTCTTGATCCAGATTCAGAGAAGGGGATAAGTCTGAGTAATCCCCATTCCACTGACTTAGCATGCACAGTTGCAGTGGTCTGAGGTGTAAGCGTGCAAAGGGTACTATGTCCATTGCCGCTACCATTAAGCCGATTACCTCCATGCATTGAGCCACTGACGGGTGTTGAATGGAATGAAGGGTGCGGCAAGCACTTTGAAGTCTTGTTAGCCTGTCCTCTGTCAGGTAAATCTTCATTTCTACAGAATCTATAAGAGTCCCCAGGAAGGGAACTCTTGTGAGTGGAACGAGTGAACTTTTCTTTTCGTTCACCTTCCATCCATGTGACCTTAGAAATGCCAGTACTAACTCTGTATGAGACTTGGCAGTTTGAAAGCTTGAAGCTTGTATCAGAATGTCGTCTAGGTATGGAGCTACCGAGATTCCCCGCGGTCGTAGTACCGCCAGAAGAGCACCCAGAACCTTTGTGAAGATTCTTGGAGCTGTAGCCAATCCGAATGGAAGAGCCACAAACTGGTAATGCCTGTCTAGGAAGGCAAACCTTAGGTACCGGTAATGATCTTTGTGAATCGGTATGTGAAGGTAAGCATCTTTTAAATCTACAGTGGTCATGTACTGACCCTCTTGGATCATAGGTAAAATTGTCCGAATAGTCTCCATCTTGAACGCTGGAACTCTTAGGAATTTGTTTAGGATCTTTAAGTCCAGGATTGGTCTGAAAGTTCCCTCTTTTTTGGGAACCACAAACAGATTTGAGTAAAACCCCTGTCCCTGTTCCGATCGTGGAACCGGATGGATTACTCCCATTAACAAGAGCTCTTGTACGCAGCGTAGAAACGCCTCTTTCTTTGTCTGGATTGTTGACAACCTTGACAGATGAAATCTCTCTCTTGGAGGAGAGTATTTGAAGTCCAGAAGGTATCCCTGAGATATTATCTCTAGCGCCCAGGGATCCTGGACATCTCTTGCCCAAGCCTGGGCGAAGAGAGAAAGTCTGCCCCCCACTAGATCCGATCCCGGATCGGGGGCCCTCAATTCATGCTGTTTTAGGGGCAGCAGCAGGTTTCCTGGTCTGCTTGCCCTTGTTCCAGGACTGGTTAGGTTTCCAGCCTTGTCTGTAGCGAGCAACAGCTCCTTCCTGTTTTGGTGCAGAGGAAGTTGATGCTGCTCCTGCTTTGAAATTACGAAAGGAACGAAAATTAGACTGTCTAGCCTTAGCTTTGGCTTTGTCCTGAGGCAGGGCATGGCCTTTACCTCCTGTAATGTCAGCGATAATCTCTTTCAACCCGGGCCCGAATAAGGTCTGCCCTTTGAAAGGTATATTAAGCAATTTAGACTTAGAAGTAACATCAGCTGACCAGGATTTTAGCCACAGCGCCCTGCGTGCCTGAATGGCGAATCCTGAATTCTTCGCCGTAAGTTTAGTAAGATGTACTACGGCCTCCGAAATGAATGAATTAGCTAGTTTAAGGACTCTAAGCCTGTCCGTAATGTCGTCCAGAGTAGCTGAACTAATGTTCTCTTCCAGAGACTCAATCCAGAATGCCGCTGCAGCCGTGATCGGCGCAATGCATGCAAGGGGTTGCAATATAAAACCTTGTTGAACAAACATTTTCTTAAGGTAACCCTCTAATTTTTTATCCATTGGATCTGAAAAACCACAGCTATCCTCCACCGGGATAGTGGTACGCTTAGCTAAAGTAGAAACTGCTCCCTCCACCTTAGGGACCGTTTGCCATAAGTCCCGTGTGGTGGCGTCTATTGGAAACATTTTTCTAAATATCGGAGGGGGTGAGAACGGCACACCGGGTCTATCCCACTCCTTAGTAACAATTTCAGTAAGTCTCTTAGGTATAGGAAAAACCTCAGTACTCGCCGGTACCGCAAAATATTTATCCAACCTACACATTTTCTCTGGTATTGCAACTGTGTTACAATCATTCAGAGCCGCTAACACCTCCCCTAGTAATACACGGAGGTTTTCCAGTTTAAATTTAAAATTTGAGATATCTGAATCCAGTCTGTTTGGATCAGAACCGTCACCCACAGAATGAAGTTCTCCGTCCTCATGTTCTGCCACCTGTGACGCAGTGTCTGACATGGCCCTAATATTATCAGCGCACTCTGTTCTCACCCCAGAGTGATCACGCTTACCTCTTAGTTCTGGTAATTTAGCCAAAACTTCAGTCATAACAGTAGCCATATCCTGTAATGTGATTTGTAATGGCCGCCCAGATGTACTCGGCGCTACAATATCACGCACCTCCCGAGCGGGAGATGCAGGTACTGACACGTGAGGCGAGTTAGTCGGCATAACTCTCCCCTCGTTGTTTGGTGAAATTTGTTCAATTTGTACAGATTGACTTATTTAAAGTAGCATCAATACAGTTAGTACATAAATTTCTATTGGGCTCCACTTTGGCATTGCAACAAATGACACAGGTATCTTCCTCTGAATCAGACATGTTTAACACACTAGCAAATAAACTTGCAACTTGGAATACAATTCAATTAGAATAATATTAAAAACGTACTGTGCCTTTAAGAAGCACAGAAGATCTATGACAGTTGAAAATTAATAAATTGAAACAGTTATAGCCTCAATCCTTATAAACAACACAACTTTAGCAAAGGTTTAATCCCATTAGCAAAGATAACAAATTCTGAAAGCAGGAAACAAATTACAGAATAAACGTTTTTTGTCTCAGTCAACTATAATTCTCACAGCTCTGCTGAGAGAAATTACCTCCCTCAAAATAAGTTTTGAAGACCCCTGAGCTCTGTAGAGATGAACCGGATCATGCAGGAAATACAATGAGCTGCTGACTGAAATATCTGATGCGTAGCAAAAGCGCCAAAAAACGGCCCCTCCCCCTCACACACAGCAGTGAGAGAGAACAGAAACTGTCAGAAAAAAGATTAAGCAACTGCCAAGTGGAAAAATAGTGCCCAAAACATTTATTCACTCAGTACCTCAGCAAATGAAAACGATTTTACATTCCAGCAAAAACGTTAAACATAATTTCTAGTTATTAAACAGCTTTATGTACTTCTTACAGTGTAATTCTAGTGAAGTACCATTCCCCAGAATACTGAAGTGTAAAGTATACATACATGACATTATATCGGTATGGCAGGATTTTCTCATCAATTCCATTGTCAGAAAATAAAAGCTGCTACATACCTCTATGCAGATTCATCTGCCCGCTGTCCCCTGATCTGAAGTTTACCTCTCCTCAGATGGCCGAGAAACAGCAATATGATCTTAACTACTCCGGCTAAAATCATAGCAAAAACTCTGGTAGATTCTTCTTCAAACTCTGCCAGAGAGGTAATAACACACTCCGGTGCTATTTTAAAATAACAAACTTTTGATTGAAGATATAAAACTAAGTATAATCACCATAGTCCTCTCACACATCCTATCTAGTCGTTGGGTGCAAGAGAATGACGGGAGTGACGTAGAGGGGAGGAGCTATATGCAGCTCTGCTGGGTGAATCCTCTTGCACTTCCTGTTGGGGAGGAGTAATATCCCAGAAGTAATGATGACCCGTGGACTGATCACACTTAACAGAAGAAATTAAGCGTTCAATTTCCATGCAGTCAGCTTCAGAGAAATTAGATTTTGATGTTTAAAAGGACCCTGAATTAGAAGGTCCTCTCTCAGAGGCAGAGACCAAGGTGGACAGGATGACATGTCCACTAGATCTGCATACCAGGTCCTGCGTGGCCACGCAGGCGCTATTAGAATCACTGATGCTTTCTCCTGTTTGATCCTGGCAATCAAACGAGGAAGCATCGGGAAGGGTGGAAACACATAAGCCATCCTGAAGGTCCAAGGTGCTGTCAAGGCATCTATCAGGACCGCTCCCGGGTCCCTGGACCCGTAACGAGGAAGCTTGGCGTTCCGGCGAGACGCCATGAGATCCATATCTGGTTTGCCCCAACGTCGAAGTATTTGGGCAAAGACCTCCGGATGAAGTTCCCACTCCCCCGGATGAAAAGTCTGGCGACTTAGGAAATCCGCCTCCCAGTTGTCCACTCCTGGGATGTGGATCGCTGACAGGTGGCAAGAGTGAGACTCTGCCCAGCGAATTATCTTTGATACTTCCATCATCGCTAAGGAACTTCTTGTCCCTCCCTGATGGTTGATGTAAGCCACAGTCGTGATGTTGTCCGACTGAAACCTGATAAACCTCAGAGTTGCTAACTGAGGCCAAGCCAGAAGGGCATTGAGAACTGCTCTCAATTCCAGAATGTTTATTGGAAGGAGACTCTCCTCTTGAGTCCATGATCCCTGAGCCTTCAGGGAATTCCAGACAGCGCCCCAACCTAGTAGGCTGGCGTCTGTAGTTACAATTGTCCAGTCTGGCCTGCTGAAGGGCATCCCCCTGGACAGATGTGGCCGAGAAAGCCACCATAGAAGAGAATCTCTGGTCTCCTGATCCAGATTCAGCGTAGGGGACAAATCTGAGTAATCCCCATTCCACTGACTTAGCATGCACAATTGCAGCGGTCTGAGGTGCAGGCGTGCAAAAGGAACTATGTCCATTGCCGCTACCATTAAGCCGATTACCTCCATGCATTGAGCCACTGACGGGTGTTGAATGGAATGAAGGGCACGGCAAGCATTTAGAAGCTTTGTTAACCTGTCCTCTGTCAGGTAAATTTTCATTTCTACAGAATCTATAAGAGTCCCCAAGAAGGGAACTCTTGTGAGTGGTAAGAGAGAACTCTTCTCCTCGTTTACTTTCCACCCATGTGATCTTAGAAATGCCAGTACTAACTCTGTATGAGACTTGGCAGTTTGAAAGCTTGACGCTTGAATCAGAATGTCGTCTAGGTACGGAGCTACCGAAATTCCTCGCGGTCTTAGTACCGCCAGAAGAGAGCCCAGAACCTTTGTAAAGATTCTTGGAGCCGTAGCCAACCCGAAGGGAAGAGCTACAAACTGGTAATGCTTGTCTAGGAAGGCAAACCTTAGATACCGGTAATGTTCTCTGTGAATCGGTATGTGAAGATAAGCATCCTTTAAATCCACTGTGGTCATGTACTGACCTCTTTGGATCATGGGTAAGATTGTCCGAATAGTTTCCATCTTGAATGATGGAACTCTTAGGAATTTGTTTAAGATCTTTAGATCCAATATTGGTCTGAAGGTTCCCTCTTTTTTGGGAACCACAAACCGATTTGAGTAAAACCCTTGTCCGTGTTCCGACCGCGGAACTGGATGGATCACTCCCATTAGTAAAAGGTCTTGTACACAGCGTAGAAACGCCTATTTCTTTATCTGGTTTGTTGACAACCTTGAAAGGTGAAATCTCCCTTGTGGGGGAGAAGCTTTGAAGTCCAGAAGATATCCCTGAGATATGATCTCCAACGCCCAGGGATCCTGGACATCTCTTGCCCAAGCCTGGGCGAAGAGAGAGAGTCTGCCCCCCACCAGATCCGTTACCGGATCGGGGGCCCTCACTTCATGCTGTCTTAGGGGCAGCAGCAGGCTTTCTGGCCTGCTTGCCCTTGTTCCAGGCCTGGTTAGGTTTCCAGCCTTGTCTGTAGCGAGCAACAGCTCCTTCCTGTTTTGGAGCAGAGGAAGTTGAAGCTGCTCCTGCCTTGAAATTACGAAAGGCACGAAAATTAGACTGTCTAGCCCTGGGTTTGGCTCTGTCTTGAGGCAGGGCATGGCCTTTACCTCCCGTAATATCAGCGATAATTTCTTTCAAACCGGGCCCGAATAAAGTCTGCCCCTTGAAAGGTATGTTAAGTAGTTTCGATTTAGAAGTTACATCAGCTGACCAGGATTTTAGCCACAGCGCTCTGCGTGCCTGAATGGCGAATCCGGAATTCTTAGCCGTAAGTTTAGTTAAATGTACTACGGCATCAGAAATAAATGAATTAGCTAGCTTAAGGGTTTTAAGCTTAAGTGAAATCTCATCTAATGTCGCTGAGTCAAGGGTGTCTTCCAGAGACTCAAACCAAAATGCTGCCGCAGCCGTGACAGGCGCAATGCATGCAAGGGGTTGTAATATAAAACCTTGTTGAACAAACATTTTCTTAAGGTAACCCTCTAACTTTTTATCCATTGGATCTGAAAAGGCACAGCTATCCTCCACCGGGATAGTGGTACGCTTAGCTAAGGTAGAAAATGCTCCCTCCACCTTAGGGACCGTTTGCCATAAGTCCCGCGTGGTGGCGTCTATGGGAAACATTTTTCTGAATATAGGAGGGGGTGAGAAAGGCACACCGGGTCTGTCCCACTCCTTAGTAATAATTTCAGTAAGTCTCTTAGGTATAGGAAAAACGTCAGTACTCGTCGGTACCGCAAAATATTTATCCAACCTACACATTTTCTCTGGGATTGCAACTGTGTTACAATCAGAGACGCTAACACCTCCCCTAACAATACACGGAGGTTTTCCAGCTTAAACTTAAAATTTGAAATGTCTGAATCCAGATTATTTGGATCAGATCCGTCACCCGCAGAATGAAGCTCTCCGTCCTCATGCTCTGCAAATTGTGACGCAGTATCAGACATGGCCCTAGCATTATCAGTATACTCTGTTCTCATCCCAGAGTGATCTCGTTTACCTCTAAGTTCTGGTAATTTAGACAAAACTTCAGTCATAACATTAGCCATGTCTTGTAAAGTGATTTGTAATGGCCGCCCTGATGTACTTGGCGTTACAATATCACGCACCTCCTGAGCGGGAGATGCAGGTACTGACACGTGAGGCAAGTTAGTCGGCATAACTTCCCCCTCGTTGTCTGGTGAATGTTGCTTAACATGTACAGATTGACTTTTATTTAAAGTAGCATCA
The DNA here is from genome assembly GCF_027579735.1 of Bombina bombina. Lineage (NCBI taxonomy): Eukaryota > Metazoa > Chordata > Amphibia > Anura > Bombinatoridae > Bombina > Bombina bombina. The sequence continues at coordinate 93,170,985 of NC_069500.1, forward strand.
ATGCAATTAGTACATAAATTTCTATTGGGCTCCACCTTGGCTTTTGAACATATTGCACAAAGAGATTCCTCTGTGTCAGACATGTTTAAACAAACTAGCAATTAGACTAGCAAGCTTGGAAATACTTTTCAACTAAATTTACAAGCAATATGTAAAAACGTTACTGTGCCTTTAAGAAGCACACCAAAAAACTGACACAGTTGAATAAAAATGAACCGGATTAGTTATATAAACCAAATTTAGCAAAGGATTGCACACATTAGCAATGGATGATTAACCCTTAATATCAGAAAAAACGTATAACAATTGACAATATAAGCGTTTTTATCACAGTCAAGCACAGTCTCACAGGTCTGCTGTGAGTGATTACCTCCCTCAAAACTAGTTTTGAAGACCCCTGAGCTCTGTGGAGACGTCCTGGATCATGCAGGGAGAAAAAGACAGACTGACTGAATTTCTGATGCGTAGTAAAAGCGCCAAAATAGGCCCCTCCCACTCACACTACAACAGTGAGGGAAGCTCAGTAAACTGTTTTAATTTAAAACAAACGACAGCCATGTGGAAACTAAAGCCCAAAACAATTTTCACCAAGTACCTCAGATAATTAAACGATTTAACATGCCAGTAAACGTTTAAAATCTAATATATGAAATGTCATAAAAAAGCCTGCTGCTAGTCGTTCACACTGCAAGTTAGGCTAAAAGTTATATGCATATAGTATTTTCCCAGTGAAGTGCCATTCCCCAGAAATACTTAAGTGTAAACATATATACATGTCAGCCTGATACCAGTTGCTACTACTGCATTTAAGGCTGTACTTACATTATATCGGTATTAGCAGTATTTTCAAAGTCAATTCCATTCCTTAGAAAATAATATACTGCAACATACCTCTTTGCAGGTGAACCTGCCCGCTGTCCCCTGATCTGAAGTTACCTTACTCCTCAGAATGGCCGAGAACAGCAAACGGATCTTAGTTACGTCCGCTAAGATCATATACAAAAACTCAGGTAGATTCTTCTTCAAATTCTGCCTGAGAAGGAAACAGCACACTCCGGTGTCGTTTAAAATAACAAACTTTTGATTGAAGATATAAAAAACTAAGTTTAATCACCACAGTCCTCTCACACATCCTATCTATTAGTTGGGTGCAAGAGAATGACTGGGTGTGACGTAGAGGGGAGGAGCTATATAGCAGCTCTGCTTGGGTGATCCTCTTGCACTTCCTGTTGGGGAGGAGTTAATATCCCATAAGTAATGATGACCAGTGGACTGACTACACTTAACAGGAGAAAAGTGTGAAGCATAAATAAGGAATTGGAATAATTGTGCTTTATACAAAAAAATCATAACCACCACAAAAAAGGGTGGGCCTCATGGACTCTTGCTAATATGAAAGAAATGAATTTATCAGGTAAGTTCTTACATAAATTATGTTTTCTTTCATGTAATTAGCAAGAGTCCATGAGCTAGTGACGTATGGGATAATGACTACCCAAGATGTGGATCTTCCACGCAAGAGTCACTAGAGAGGGAGGGATAAAATAAAGACAGCCAATTCCGCTGAAAATAATCCACACCCAAAACAAAGTTTAAAACTTATAATGAAAAAAACTGAAAATATAAGCAGAAGAATCAAACTGAAACAGCTGCCTGAAGTACTTTTCTACCAAAAACTGCTTCAGAAGAAGAAAACACATCAAAATGGTAGAATTTAGTAAAAGTATGCAAAGAAGACCAAGTTGCTGCTTTGCAAATCTGATCAACCGAAGCTTCATTCCTAAACGCCCAGGAAGTAGAAACTGACCTAGTAGAATGAGCTGTAATCCTTTGAAGCAGAGTTTTACCCGACTCGACATAAGCATGATGAATTAAAGATTTCAACCAAGATGCCAAAGAAATGGCAGAAGCCTTCTGACCTTTCCTAGAACCGGAAAAGATAACAAATAGACTAGAAGTCTTTCGGAAATTCTTAGTAGCTTCAACATAATATTTCAAAGCTCTAACTACATCCAAAGAATGCAATGATTTCTCCTTAGAATTCTTAGCAAGAGTAGAGACAGCCCCATCAACCTTAGGGATTTTGTCCCAAAACTCTAATCTGTCAGATGGCACAGGATATAATTGCTTAAAACGTTTAGAAGGAGTAAATGAATTACCCAAATTATTCCATTCCCTGGAAATTACTTCAGAAATAGCACTAGGGACAGGAAAAACTTCTGGAATAACTACAGGAGATTTAAAAACCTTATCTAAACGTTTAGATTTAGTATCAAGAGGACCAGAATCCTCAATTTCTAATGCAATTAGGACTTCTTTAAGTAAAGAACGAATAAATTCCATTTTAAATAAATATGAAGATTTAGCAGCATCAACCTCTGAGACAGAATCCTCTGAACCAGAAGAACCATTATCAGAATCAGAATGATGATGTTCATTTAAAAATTCATCTGAAAAATGAGAAGTTTTAAAAGTTTTTTTACGTTTACTAGAAGAAGGAATAACAGACATAGCCTTCTTAATGGATTTAGAAACAAAATCTCTTATGTTATCAGGAACACTCTGAGTATTAGATGTTGACGGAACAGCAACAGGTAATGTAACAGTACTAAAGGAAATATTATCTGCATTAACAAGTTTGTCATGACAAACAGTACAAACAACAGCTGGAGGAACAGATACCATAAGTTTACAGCAGATACACTTAGCTTTGGTAGCTCCAGCACCAGGCAGCGATTTTCCAGAAGTATCTTCTGACTCAGTTTCAACGTGGGACATCTTGCAATATGTAATAGAAAAAACAACATATAAAGCAAAATTGATCAAATTCCTAAAATGACAGTTTCAGGAATGGGAAAAAATGCCAGTGAACAAACTTCTAGCAACCAGAAGCAATAAATAATGAGACTTAAATAATGTGGAGACAATAGTGACGCCCATATTTTTTTAGCGCCAAAAATGACGCCCACATTATTTAGCGCCTAAATGCTTTTGGCGCCAAAAATGACGCCACATCCGGAACGGCACACTTTTGGCGCAAAAGAACGTCAAAAATGATGCAACTTCCGGCGACACGTATGACGCCGGAAACAGAAAAAAAAAAAAATTTGCGCCAAAAAAGTCTGCGCCAAGAATGATGCAATAAAATTAAGCATTTTCAGCCCCCGCGAGCCTAACAGCCCACAGGGAAAAAGTCAAATTTTAAGGTAAGAAAAAAATTTTTTTATTTATTCATATGCATTATCCCAAATAAGAAACTGACTGTCTGAAATAAGGAATGTTGAACATCCTGAGTCAAGGCAAAAAAAAATGTTTGAATACATATATTTAGAACTTTATAAAAAAGTGCCCAACCATAGCTTAGAGTGTCACAGAAAATAAGACTTACTTACCCCAGGACACTCATCTACATGTTGTAGAAAGCCAAACCAGTACTGAAACGAAAATCAGCAGAGGTAATGGTATATAAATAAGAGTATATCGTCGATCTGAAAAGGGAAGTAAGAGATGAATCTCTACGACCGATAACAGAGAACCTATGAAATAGACCCCGTAGAAGGAGATCATTGAATTCAAATAGGCAATACTCTCCTCACATCCCTCTGACATTCACTGCACGCTGAGAGGAAAACCGGGCTCCAAACTGCTGCGGAGTGCATATCAACGTAGAATCTAGCACAAACTTACTTCACCACCTCCATAGGAGGCAAAGTTTGTAAAAAGTGATTTGTGGGTGTGGTGAGGGGTGTATTTATAGGCATTTTGAGGTTTGGGAAACTTTGCCCCTCCTGGTAGGAATGTATATCCCATACGTCACTAGCTCATGGACTCTTGCTAATTACATGAAAGAAAAGGATAACTCAGAACATATAAAAAAAAGCAGAAAAAAATACAGTACAATGTCCCTTTAAGGCACTGCTGTTCCCCTGAAATGGTTAATAATGAGTAATAATTTTGAACCAATGTGGTAAATAAGCTTAGGTTTGGTCTCGGGAACATTAATTTTGGCAAATCTATATTAATTTGTACATTATTAATGAAGCATTAAGGTTGGATTCTACATAGTTTAAAACAATTCATGATTTTAAAACAAATGCCTACAACAACTTAAGATACTTACAACAGTTCACGTACCGTTCTGATAGTGTGTAAAGCTCATTGACTGACACTACTTTGTAATTCAGGTTTCCTTTGGTCCGTTCTAACTCCAGCCGCCAGTCTTTAATGCTCTCAAACATGACTGTGGTTTCCTTTGTACACGTTGCTTAAACCATAGAGAAAAATGAACATGTGAAGCCAGGGCACCTATATAATCTGTTATACTATAGACTACTGCACACAAAAACAAATATACTACAGCTCCATGGATGTAATTTAAACCAGGGTGACAGGGGGCAGCATATTATAACATGAAACAAGTAGGAGCAAGCAAACGGTAGTTGTAGAAAAGAAAATGTATGTTTACCAGATAAATTTATTTATTTCAGGATGGTGAGAGATCATAACATGTGGATTTAACTTTCCCTGTCCCCCAAGAGGAGACAGCAGGACCCCCCCCCCCCCTACATTCTAGACCTTTGCTCCACCCCATATTCCTAGTACATCTCTAGTATATTCTGTTACACATATGGCAAAGTAGAGAAGAAAATTGTGAAAAAACTATTTATTCTTACCTGATAAATGTATTTATTTCTTGACACGGTGAGTCCACGGATCATCTTAATTACGGTTGGGAACCAATACCCAAGCTAAAGGACACGGATGATAAGGGAGGGACAAGACAGTTAACCTAAACAGAAGGCACAACTGCTTGAAGAACCCTTCTCCCAAAAGAAGCCTCTGCTGAAGCAAAAGTATCAAATTTGTAAAATTTTGAAAAAGTATGCAAAGATGATCAAGTCGCAGCCTTGCAAAGCTGATCTACAGAAGCTCCATTTTTGAAAGCCCAAGAAGATGAAGCAGCCCTGGTGGAATGAGCCGTGATCCTCTGTTGACCAGCAGTCTCATATGCCAAGCGAATAACACTCCTCAACCAACAAGAAAGAAGTAGCCGTAGCTTTCTTACCCTTACGCTTCCAAGAAAAGACAACAAATAAAGAAGACTGGTGAAAATCCTTAGTCGCCTGCAAATAATATTTCAATGCACGAACCACATCCAGGTTGTGCAACAAACGCTCCTTATGAGAAGGATTAGGACACAAAGAAGGAACAACAATCTCTTGATTAATATTCTTATCAGAAACAAACTTGGGAAGAAAACCCAAGGCAGTAAGCAGAACTACCTTATCAGAGTGAAAAATAAGAAAAGGCGATTCACACTGTAAGGCTGATAGCTCTGAAACTCTTCGAGCCGAAGAAATAGCCACGAGAAACAAAACCTTCCCAAGATAACATCTTAATATCCAAAGAATGCATAGGTTCAAATGGAGTCTGTTGAAGGACTCTATGAACCAAATTAAGACTCCAAGGTGGAGTAGTAGACTTAAACACAGGCCGAATTCTAGCCAAGGTCTGAAAAAAAGAATGAACATCTGGCACATCCGCCAGGCGCTTGTGCAATAAAATAGATAAAGCAGAAATTTGACCCTTCAGGGTACAAGCAGATAAACCTTTCTCCAAACCCTCCTGGAGAAAAGACAAAATCCTAGGAATCCTAACTCTACTCCACGAGTAGCCTTTGGATTCACACCAAACCTTAAAATAATAAATTTTCCTAATCACAGGCTTACGAGCCTGAATCATAGTCTCAATGACTGATTCAGAAAAACCATGCTTAGAAAGAATCAAGCGTTCAATCTCCAAGCAGTCAGCTTCAGAGAAACGAGATTTGGATGAAGGGACTCTGCAGAAGCAGGTCCTTCCTTAATGGAAGACGCCAAGGTGGAAGGGAAGACATCTCCACCAGATCTGCAAACCAGATTCTGCGAGGCCACGCCAGAGCAATGAGAATCACAGATGCCCTCTCTTGTTTGACCGGAGCAATGACCCGAGGAAGAAGAGCAAACCAGAGCATCTATCACTAAGAAAGAAAGTTCTCCAGCTTGTGATAAACAAAAATGACCTTTATTGTGCATACAGGGTCAAAATCAGCTGATTTGGACCCTGTATGCACAATAAAGGTCGTTTTTGTTTATAACAAGCTGGAGAACTTTCTTTCTTATTGATCTTGTTGGGCTTGATAAGCCCTCTCCATGTCTTGTGAGTGGTGGGTGCTGTATTCCATTTGCTTGTTCCAGCGCATCTATCACAACAACATGAGGATCCTTTGACCTTGACCCGTACCTAGGGAGCTTGGCATGACGAGATGCCATGAGATCCAACTCCAGCTGCCCCCAACTGAGAATCAAGCTGGAAAATACCTCTGGATGAAGTTCCCACTCCCCCGGATGAAAAGTCTGTCTGCTCAGAAAATCCGCTTCCCAATTATCCACCCCTGGAATATGGATAGCAGACAGACAACAGTTGTGAATCTCCGCCCACTGAATAATCTTGGCTACCTCTGTCATGGCCAAGGAACTCCGAGTTCCACCCTGATGATTGATGTAAGCCACTGACGTTATGTTGTCCGACTGAAACCTGATAAACTGGGTTGAAGCTAGCTGAGGCCAGGCTAGAAGAGCATTGAAAATTGCTCTCAGTTCCAAAACATTTATTGGAAGAACCGACTCCTCCTGAGTCCATAGACCCTGAGCCCTTAATGAATCCAAGACGGCACCCCAGCCCAGCAAACTGGCATCCGTGGTTACAATCACCCAGGCAGGTCTGCAAAAGCAATTTCCCTGAGAGAGAAGATCCTGAGACAACCACCATGGAAGAGAATCTCTGGACATCTGATCTGCCATCCACTGCCTGACTAAGCATAACTGCAGAGGTCTGAGATGGAACCGAGCAAACGGAATGATGTCCATGACTGAAACCATCAGACCAATAACTTCTATGCACTGAACCACTGACGGCCGAGGAATGGACTGAAAAGCAAGACACATACTGAAAATCTTTGCCTTTCTTTCTTCTGTCAGAAAATTTTAATCTCTAGAGAATCTATAATGGTCCCCAAAAATACCACTCTTGTAGCCGGAATTAAGGAACTTTTTCCTAAATTCACCTTGCAACCGTGGGAGCGCAGAAAAGACAACAACAACTAATTTGCTAGTTGAAAAGATGGAGCCTGAACTAGAATGTCGTCCAGATAAGGAGCCACTGCAACACCCTTCAATCGTAGAACTGCTAACAATGCTCCCAGGACCTTTGAAAAAATTCTGGGAGCTGTTGCCAGACCAAAAGGAAGAGCTACAAACTGAAAATGTTTGTCTAGAAATGCAAATCTTAGGAACCTATGATGATCCCTGCGAATGGGAATATGCAGACACGCATCCTTTAGATCCACTGTGGTCATGAACTGACCTTCCTGAAGCAAAGAAGAAAGGGAACAAATAGTTTCCATCTTAAAAGACGGAACCCTGAGAAACTTGTTTACACCCTTGAGATCTAAAATAGGTCTGAAAGTTCCCTCCTTTTTGGGAACGACGAAGAGATTGGAATAAAAACCCAGACCCTGTTCCTGAACCGGAACATGAACTATCACTCCCCATGTCAGAAAGATTTTGAACACATCGTAAGAACGCCTCTCCTTTTATCTGGTTTACAGATAACCTGGAGAGAAGAAACTTGCCTCTGAGAGGAAAATTCTTGAACTCCAGTTTGTAACCCTTGGACACTAGATCTACACCCAGGGATCCTGAACATCTGGAACCCAAGCTTGAGCAAAGAAATAGTCTGCCCCCCACAAGATTCATTGCCAGATCGGGGGCAAACTCTTCATGCTGATTCTGAGTCAGCAACAGGCTTCCTGGACTGCTTTCCCCTTATTCCAAGACTGATTTGACTTCCAAGATGGCTTGGACTGTACCTGCTTTGAGGAAGAAGAGTAAGATTTACCAGAGAAGTTACGAAAGGATCAGAAATAATCTCAGCCAAACCTGGCCCAAACAAGGTCTTACCCTTGTAAGGAATAGACAAAAGCTTAGACTTAGAGGACACATCCGCAGACCAGGATTTTAACCATAAAAGCTCTGCGAGCTAAAATGGCAAAACCAGAAATTTTAGCTCCCAACTTGATGACCTGTAGAGAAGAATCTGCAATAAAGGAATTAGCCAACTTCAAAGCCTTAATTATATCTTGAATTTCTTCAAGAGGAGTATCTTGCTGAATAGAATTAGACAATGCATCAAACCAATATGCCGCCGCACTAGTAACCGTAGCAATACATGCAGCCGGTTGCCATTGATACCCCTGGTGTACATAAATCTTTTTAAGCAAAGCTTCCAACTTCTTATCCATAGGATCTTTAAAGGAACAGCTGTCCTCAATAGGAAGTGGTACTCTTGGTCAGAGTGGAAACTGCTCCCTCCACCTTAGGAACCATCTGCCAAGATTCCTTAATAGAATCAGTAATAGGAAACATCTTCATAAAAAGCTGGAGAAGGGGAAAAAGGAATCACAGGCTTCTCCCATTCTCGTGCAATAATATCTGAAACACGATCTGGTATAGGAAAAACCTCCACCGAGCAAGGGACATAAAAAAAACTTAAGTTAACTAGATTTCTTAGGAATAACCATGACTGACGCCTCAGAGTCATCCAAGGTAGCCAAAACCTCCTTGAGTAACAAACGGAGGTGCTCCAGCTTAAACCTAAAGGAAAAAACCTCAGGTTCAGAAGAAGGATTTACACTACCAGAATCCGAGATCTCACCCTCAGATGCTACTGAAGTATCTTCCTCTTCAGACTTGTGAGGAGAAACACTAGACACAATTGCAACAGAATCAGAAACCTTATACATATACTCTTGCGCTTCCCCTGTAACATAGGAAAAGCAGACAGATACTGTTGAGGATATATAGGTAGCCATATCCTGCAAGGAAAAAACAACCTGAGACGAATCACAGGATACTGCAGAAGATTGGGACGTATGAGGAGAAAGCTTGCGGATTAGCCTGAACAGGAGACTCCTGAACAACATCCACCCTAGACAATGAAGGGTCAAAAAGTCTATTCTTGTAATGTAATGTTCTCTCAATACAAGAGGAACAAAAAGGCATAGGAGGCTCAACATTAGTATTTAAAGGGACACTGAACCCATTTTTTTTCTTTCGTGATTCAGATAGAGCATTCAATTTTAAACAACTTTCTAATTTACTCCTATTATCAATTTTTCTTCATTCTCTTGCTTTCTTTATTTGAAAAAGAAGGCATCTAAGCTATTTTTTTGGTTCAGAACCATGGAAAGCACTTGTTTATTGGTAGGTGAATTTACCCACCAATCAGCAAGAACACCACAGTGTGTTCACCAAAAATGGGAAGGCATCTATACTTACATTCTTGCATTTCAAATATAGATACCAAGAGAATGAAAAGCATTTGATAATAGGAGTATATTAAAAAGTTGCTTAAAACTGCATGCTCTATCTGAATCGCGATAGAAAAAAATTGGGTTCAGTGTCCCTTTAAATATAGAGAACAAGCAACAGCTTGCAGGGCCTCTTGGTCCATTTTATTCCAAAGGAAAAAACCTTAATCAATAAAAAAAGTTCAAATCAGAATTTTAATGAAACAAAAAACACGTTACTGTCCCTTTAAATTTTAGACTTTTTTTTTTTTAAAACTAGAAAATACTTAAACTGCACAATAAATCTTGCAGCAACAATTTTTCACAAAATGAAAGCAAAGAGAGACAAAACGTTATAGTCCCTGAAATTCAGACAGAAACTTAATAGAGCAACAGCCCCACAGAAAAAAACAACAGGCAACCTCCACACCTCAGCAAGCTCTGCTGAGATGCCTACCTGACCTCCTTGCTGCCGGAAACAAAGTCAGAAAATTATCTGGACCCCCATACAGCCGCACCGGAGAGAACGCTGAACCACCTCTGAGGAGCTATGCAACAGCGCTGCAGCGGCCTAACAAACCTCCCGGTAGCCATTAATACACAAACAAAAAACGTACACCAAAGTGAAAACATAATAAACTGAGCCAAACATCCCCAGTGCCTACAAAACTGCCATACAATAAACCTTTAACCTAGAAGGCTGATCGTATATTTAGACAGAATTAACTGTCAAAGCGCCAAATTCTCCTATAACAAAACAGGGAAAGAAATAGGCGCTTACCTCAAAATTCTGTCTAGCAGCAGGACAGCTCATTTGGTATGAGAGGGGCTTCCTACCTCACATGGACCTGTGGAAAAAAGATAAGGTTGAGTAAACTTACTCAAACTTTCAACCAAGGGCAGCATGAAATTACTTGGGAGGCCCAGTGGGGATTATACCCCACAAGTTCCCAAATGCTTAAAAGCCACCACTTGCTCTACTGAAGAGACTGGCATGGACTACGGCTAAACCCCAAAGAAAACCAGAGCAAACTTGCTCTGCTTAAAAAATAAATTCTTGATTGAAGAATCAGACACCTAACTTTACCCCTCCTTGCAACTGATACAAGCAAAGAGAATGACTGGGGATTGTGGGTAGAGGGAGTGGTATTTAACAGCTTGTGCTGTGGTGCTCTTTGCCTCCTCCTGCTGGTCAGGAGTGATATTTCCAACAGTAATTAAGATGATCCGTGGACTCGCTGTGTCATTAGAAAGAAACATAATTCATGCTTACCAGATAAATTCCTTTCCTTCCGGATAGGGAGAGTCCACAGCTTCATTCCTTACTGTTGGGAAATACAACACCTGGCCACCAGGAGGAGGAAAAGACACCCCAGCCAAAGGCTTAAATATTCATCCCACTTCCTCATTACCCCAGTCATTCTGCCGAGGGAATGAGGAAAAGTAGGAGAAACATTAGGGTATAAATGGTGCCAGAAGAATAAAATAAATAGGGGACCGCATATAGACGAGAAAAAACGGGCGAGGGTGGAATTTATCTGGTAAGCATAAATTATGTTTTCCTTCCTAAGATAGGGAGAGTCCATGGCTTCATTCCTTACTGTTGGGAAAACTATACCCAAGCTCCAGAGGACACTAAATGAATAACGGGAGGGAACAAAAAGGAAGAGGCGGACCCTATTCTGAGGGCACCACAGCCTGCAAAACTTTTCTCCCGAAAGCTGCTTCAAACGAAGCAAAAACATCAAACTTGTAACATTTTGAAAAAGTATGTAAGGAGGACCAGGTAGCCCGTTTAACAAATCTGATCCATAAAGGCTTCGTTCTTAAAGGCCCAAGAGGAAGTCACTGCTCTAGTGGAATGAACCGTTATCCTCTCAGGAGGACGGTGTCCCGCTGTCTTGTAAGCGAAGCGGATGACACTCCTTAACCAAAAAGATAGGGAAGTTGAAGTAGCCTTCTGCCCCTTACGCTTTCCCGAATAGACAACAAAGAGGAAGATTGTCTAAACTCCTTAGTAGCCTGAATATAGAACTTCAAGGCGCGAACCACATCCAAATTGTGAAGTAAGCATTCCTTCAATGAAGGATTAAGACACAAGGAAGGAACCACAATCTCTTGATTGATGTTGCGATCTGACACAACCTTAGGAAGAAAACATAATTTAGTACGTAAAACTGCCTTATCTGTATAAAAAAAAAAATCAGATAAGGGGGCTCACATTGCAATGCAGAGATCTCAGAAACTCTGCACGCAGAGGCAATAGCCAGTAAAAAGAGAACCTTCCAAGATAACAATTTAATGTTAACGGAATGCAGAGGTTCAAACGGAACCTGTTGCAAAACCCAAAGAACAAGATTTAGGTTCCAATGAGGAGCCCCAGATCTAATCAGAGCCTTAACAAAGGACTGCACGTCTGGAAGCTCAGCCTCGTGTGCAATAAAACCGACAGGGCCGAAATCTGTCCCCTCAGGTAACTAGCAGAAAAGCCCTTCTCCAGCCCATCCTGAAGAAAAGATAAGATCCTGGCAACCTTAACTCTGTGCCAGAAAAAACCACGCTCTTCACACCAGAATAAGTAGGTCCTCCACACCTTGTGGTAGATACGCAGAGTAACTGGTTTACGAGCTTGAATAAGAGTATCAATGACACTCTCAGAGAAACCTCTCTTGGCTAAGACTAAGCGTTCAATCTCCACACAGTCAGCCTCAGAGAATCTAGATTTTGATGAACAAATGGACCTTGTATCAGCAGGTCTCTGCGACAAGGTAACTTCCACGGAGGAGATGAGGACATCCTCACTAGATCCGTGAACCACGTCCTTCGCGGCCATGTGATGGAGCAATCAGGATTACTGATATCTACCCCTACTTGATGCGGGCCACCACTCAAGGAAGAAGCAGAAATGGGGAAAAAAAGATGAGTTTGAACCTGCAGGGCACTGCTAGTGCATCTATTAGATCCGCTTGGGGATCCCTCAACCTCGACCCGTACCTGGGTAGCTTGGTATTGAGATGGGAAGCCTTGAGATCTAGCTCTGGCGTCCCTCACTTGCTGCATATCTCTGCAAACACCTCGGGATGGGGAGACCATTCCCCTGGATGGAAGGATTGCCTGCTGAGAAAATCCGCCTCCCAGCTGTGAACACCCACCCACCCACTCCAGAATCTGAGATACTTCCTTCATCGCCAATGAACTTCTCGTTCCCCCCTGATGGTTGATGCAAGCCACCAAGGTTATATTGTCTGATTGGAATCTGATAAACTGGGATGAACCCAGAAATGACCAAACCTTCAAGGCCTTGAAAATTGTTCGTAGTTCCAAAATATTGATCGGAAGGACTTCTGAGTCCAAAATCCCTGTGCCTTCCTAGCAACCCAAACAGCTCCTCATCCAGATAGGCTTGCGTCCGTAGTCACAATCCCAGGATGGTCTTAAGAAGCATGTCCCTCGGGACAGATGATCTGGACAGAGCCACCAAGAGGTTTTCTTGACCGGCTGTCTAATACAATCTGTTGCGACAGATCTGAATGATCGCCGTTCCACTGCCTCAGCATGCAGAGTTGTAAATGTCTGAGACCAAACCTGGCAAAAGGAATGATGTCCATACAGGACACTATGAGACCAATAACCTCCATACACTGAGCCACAGAGGGACTCAAGGAGGTCCGGATGGCAAGACATGCCGAAAGTTAGCTTGCAACTTCTCTGGTCTGTTAGAACTATCCTCATGGATATGGAGTCTATTATAGTACCCAGTAATTCCACCCTGGTACTTGGGATAAGAGAACTCTTTTCCAAGTTTATCTTCCATCCATCTGATCGAAGAAGACTGAGAAGGGACTCCGAGAATTCTTCTGCAAGACGAAAAGGATGGTGCTTGCACCAGAATATCGTCCAAGTATGGGGCTACTGCAATACCCTGAGTTCTGGCAACAGTTAAAAGAGCCCCCAGAACCTTTGTTAAGGTTCTTGGAGCAATAACTAGGCCAAATGGAAGAGCAATGAACTGGAAGTGCTGGTCCAGGAATGCAAACCTCAGAAACTGAAAGTGTTCCCTGTGGATTGGAACATGAAGGCAAGCGTCCTTCAGATCTATAGTGGTCATAAACTGGCCTTCCTGAATTAAAGGAAGGATGAACCTTATTGTCTCCATCTTAAAGGAAAGGATACTGAGAAATTTAAACACTTTAGGTCCAGAATTGGGCGGAGTGTTCCCCCCCTTCTTTGGGACCACGAAAAGGTTTGAATAAAACCCCAAACCTCATTCTTCGACAGTCACCGGGGCAACAACTCCTAAGGAGGGTAGATCCCGAACGCACCCTAGAAAGGCATCCCTCTTTTCTGGTCTGGTAGACCGATTCGAGAGAAGGAATCTGCCCCTTGGCGGAAGAGATTTGAAGCCTATCTTGTATCCCTGAGATACCACCTTCAGGACCCATGGATCCTGTACGTCCTTGAACCAGGCGTCTGAAAAAAGTGACAGTCTGCCCCCTACATGATCCGATCCCGGATCGGGGCCGCCCCTTCATGCCGAATTGTTTTAGGCAGGCTTCTTATTCTGCTTGGATTTATTCAGCTTCCAAGTACTCTTGGGTTGGAAAGAGGATTGTTGTCGTTGGGATTTGTCAGAACGAAAGGAACAAAAATTAGAAGATTGTCGTCCCTTAGACTTGTTCTTCATATCTTGCGGTAGGAAGGCACCCTTGCCTCTGGTAATCGTAGAAATAAGGGAGTCCAGACATGGACCAAATAAAATCTCTCTTGAAGAGAAGAGAAAGGAGTCTGGACTTAGAAGTCATATCCGCAGACCAAGACTTCAACCAGAGCGCCCGGCGGGCTAGGACCGCAACGCCAGAGGCCTTTGCATTTAGGCAAATAATTTGCATGTTCGCATCACAGACAAAAGAATTAGCAATTCTCAGAGCTTTAATTCTGTCTTAAATATTCTCGAGGGGAGACTCCACCTCGATGAGTTCCAACAAAGATTCGCACCAGTAGGTAGTCGCTCCGGCAAACGCTGCAACTGCAGCCGACGGTTGAAACTAAAATCCCGTATGTTGAAACACCTTTCTGAGAAAGGTTTCCATTTTCTTATCCATCTGCTCTCTGAATGAATAACTATCCTCAAGAGGTAAAGTAGTACGTTTAGCAAGCATAGAGATAGCCCCATCCACCTTAGGAATAGAGCCCCACAAATCCAGTTAAGAGTCCAGGACTGGGAACAACTTTTTAAAAGTAGACGAGAGGGAAAAGGAAGAGCCAATTCTTTCGCATTCGTTCTTAATAATGTCCGCCATCTTAACCGGCACAGGAAAAGTCAAAGGAACTTTCCTGTCTTCGTAAACTCTGTCTAATGTGGGTATCTTAAGTTCTTCAGGCAGCGTGGCCTCTGGAACCTCTAACGTAGACAGAACCTCCTATAATAAAAAACGCAAGTGCTCAATTTTAATCTAAAGGACGGTTCTTCCGCAGCAGGAGGCTTAGACGCCAAGGACTCCGACCCAGAAAGTTCACTCTCTGAAGCTACAGAGGTTAACTCATCATCGGATAACTGGGATATAAAGGCAAAATCAGATAAATATTTAGATGACTCCGGGTCAGGAGAGCTATGTTTAACCTTTCTCTTGCGTTTGTTAACGTGAGGTAATGCACTGAGAGCCGCAGACACCGCTGTTTGTAACTGTGCGGCAAAGTCGACAGGAAGAAGGCCCCCTCCGGATGGAGGATTAGATGTGTTACGGGGAACTGCATGCAGAGTGGTTAATGTAGCAAGGGTAGTAATCTCACGGGACGCTGAGTCCTGAGAGGTACACAGCTCAGAGGGACGAAGAGCCTTAGCAGGCTTGTCTCCCTTCTTAGACTTTATAACGGTGTTAAGGCATGTGGAACATAATTGAGTGGGTGGGAAAACCACGGCCTCCTCACAATATAAACAGGTATGATTTAGTACAGAAGGAGTACCTTCTAACATGTCAGAGTCCTCCATAGCTCATGTTATACCCACAGAAGGATACAAATAAAAATGTTTTTTTTTATTATAGAAAACTGCACCTTTATACTCCCAATGGCTGGGGCACTCACCACCTCGTAGACAGTTAACAGAGGAAACGCTCTCCTCAGGTTCAAGTCTCAGGCGGAATGGAGGAAATGAACATAGACCTTGTTATTACAAGTACAGCAAGTAATAGGAGCTGTGCAACACTTTCAAAAATGAAAGTGAAACTTAAAAGTGAAACCTGTTTGCTCCAGCCCAAAACACAAAGTCTATAAGCCCAGGGAAAAAAAAGCAGCATGTAAATAATAAATACACTGATTAATTAACCCCAACTGTTCAATAAACCCTCTTCAAAGGATATTAACCCTGGATCCTATCAAGGTATAAAGGAGCCACACTGTGACCCTGTTATAGCGTTTTATGTGTAAAAATGTAAACAATCTTACCTCCAGGATCCATGCTGTGGAACATAACACAGCCTCTCAAGTGGAACACAAACTCTTAGCTTCAGTATACTACAAAGGGTGGAATAGTAAGGGCTTTTTGTCTAATAAACATTGCACCCTGTGTGTTTCTATGAAGAAAGGGAACATGTTGCTTGCACTCAGAATAATGGATATAAGGAAACCGGAGGTTGACAACAGCTCAAACATTTCAACTATCAGCTGAGGCAAAAGCAGGGCACACAAATTTAATCTGAAGCAATCATAGGGTCTGTTGACAATTTCCATACAGATTGTGGAAACACAATTATTGCTACCTTTCTAACATGCCCTAATGCTTAAGGCTCTTGAAAGACGGAAATACTACCTTGTCAATAACCCAGCTCTTAGTCTATGTAAGGAAAGGTACAGGATCAACTATGGGCCAGGTTAGATTAAGCTTGGGGCTAGTGTATCACCTTTCATTTTAACATTATTCTTGTTACATTAAAAAAAATGCAATTACACAATTCATAAAAAATAAATTGGGAGTCAGAATATTAAAATAAATAAATATCATTCCCTTAGTTACCTACCAGACAACATCACACAACTCACAATTCACAAACAGGCAGTGTAGACTGAAGTGACCACCTTTCATAGCACATGTGGAGCTCCTTGCACCACAGATACCACAGACTGCATTTAGCTGGTGGGCCCATCAAGTAAGTGCAAGCACAGTACCAAAGATCTTTCAAGGAGCAGCATACTGTAGACAAGGGGTTGGAAATTAGATAAATCTGAATTTCCCTTTGGGAACTGTGACATTTCTCACTGGGAGAAGATTTGCACTTCCCAGCTGAACTCCTATCACCTCTGTCCAGGATGCACTATGTGGGGGGAATGAGATTGGTTAGAGAACCACTATTAACAATGTGAAGATTAGAGCTCTTCATATATGCTACCTTCTCCTATGAAAGGAAAAAGTAACTGAGTATGGTTGTGGAGTGCTGTGAATAGGGGGGTGGAGCAAAGCTCAAGAATGTAGAGGTGTTTTTCCTCCTCCTAGTGGACAGGCACAGTAATCCCACATGTTATAATCTCATGCAATACAAGCAGCCATCTATTATAGTTTTAAACCCAGAGCAGCTTTACAGTGTGAGGCTGATTTTATCAGTCAGAGCAACAGGCAGCAAACCCTGCAAGTTGCATGTGAATTATGTGACCACAGTAGTCAAGAAGAGAATTGAAAACACAGGTGGTTAATATTAAGCCACTCCTGTGTTCTGTATAATCAGTTGGGGGTAGCACAATTTGGAGTGTCTAGGCTCCCGCAAATTCTAAATACGCCACTGTGTAGCATGCATTGCTGAAGAAATAGTGGGTAACTATTTCCTTACCTTAAAACCACTTTATGCAAGATCTAGAACCCTTAATAATATATACACTCTATCTAAAGAATATCCCCTCTCTATTATAAGTGCTCTTCCACATGAGGCTTCCTGCAATGATTTCTTACACTGTTTTGCTTCTGTAGCTCTTTTGAGAATTTATGAGCTTAACAAGTGGCACTAATATTTACATAGGTAAGGTTGATATAACTCATATATGTAACTTCAGTACACTGGAGTCAGTATGTCTAGCTTCGCAACACAGTTCTACTAAAATGAACAAGTCCCGGAAAATACATAGAAGTCCTTAAACTTAATTTGTGAGATGACCTTACAGACAAGCTGACAAACTACTGAGAATTTATCATTTTTAAATATATGGCTCCACTAAAGATTTTGTTTTCTAAGTGGCAATAATTTGAAATTAAAAGGATAACCCAATGATTCAATAAGTCTATTTTAAGATAAGATAAAGGGTAAAGTAGATGTGGTTTCTGTTTGTTCTCTTCTGGAAATGTTTACACTGTGAAAAACAAATTAATGCTTGCCTGATAAATTAATTTCATAGTGGTGAGAGTCCACAAGTCATTACTCCTGGGCATGGAGGAGACAAAGATTTACACAAACTCCAAGAGCTATTAAACCCTGCAACCTCACTGGCAAGTATATCCAAGTAAAGAGAAGAAGACAGGTAGGAAAGGAGAAAGCAGAGAAAACGAGCTGCAAACTAGAACTGCTGCCAGAAAAAATAGATTAAAAAAAATAAAAAATGGGAAGCTCTCGTGGACTCTCACCCCCATGAAAGAAATTTATCAGGTTAGCATACATAATTTTTTTCTTTCATCAAAGGTGGTGAGAGTCCACAAGTCATTACACCTGGGAACAAATACCAAAGCTGTGGAATCCACGAGTAATTAGAGTGGGACAATTTTATTGTTTTTTTTAATGCAAATACCTAATGTCCAGAAACTGCTGCCTTAAGAACTTTCCTACCGAAAGCTGCTTCAGAAGAAGCAAAAAATATACAAATGGTAGAATTTAGTAAGGGTATGTAAAGAAGATCAAGTTGCTGCCTTGCAAATTTGATAAACAGAAACCTCGTTCTAAAAAGCCCAGGAAGTAGAAACTGATCTAGAAGAATGGCCAGTAATATGTTTAGGAGACAAGTGTCCCGCCTCAAAGTAAGCCTTATGTGATGACCAGGGTTAACCAACCCCTGCGCCAGTCACTTGTTTGGCACAAAAACGGATTATCAGACCCTCTCAACTGTCACTACTCAGTCACAATCTAGCCACGCCAGGAAAACTTGTGAATTAGTTCAGTGGGTGCAAGGGTTAACACTCTCTAGTCTGTACTAGACATAAAAAAAATGCCCAACACTCCCCTTTAATGCCAACCACACTAAACTAAAGCCATATAGCTCCAAGCTGCCATCACTTATGATTTATTAAAGGGAAAATCCTAAGGAAAAACACAGACTTACACATTAACTCTCAAAATACAATTTAGCAGAAAATAAACTAAAATATACAGTTTTACTACCACCAGTCTCTTTCAGTAATGTGGTTCAAATATTAGACAAAGGCCAAAGCTTAATAAATGAATTATTTATTATGCCAAAAATATTATGCACAATACATTATTAATAAAAAGTTGATACAAGTAAAATTACACACAAGCAAACAAGCAGATTATACTTTAGTCTTAATATCTGTGCCAGGGAGACGGCATGAAGCAATGGGTCCTTATACCGTTAGACAGCTTCCCTTGTAAAAATGACCATTTCATTGTTAAAACACAGGATTCTTATACATATTTTCCAGAGATCAAGTTGCCTGACCCCACCATCTTTGCAGGGGCTGGGAATCCCCCTATCTTTTACGACAGTCAATAAACTAAGTCTTTTCCTGAAATCAGAGAACACATAATTTCTGCTAGATACATCCATTTTCATATAAGCAGAAAGGCAATCTCTTAGTTACATTGTGAGAATCCGTTTGATACCAAATATGACAGGGTTGTCATATTTCCCTTCATCTAATGTCATATCCTGTTTCTTACATTGTACCAATGTCCTTTTATTGACCTCATCAGGATCTGGGGAGAGGGCACTGCTTATTGTCTTTGGAACCGACACTTTTATGGGCTTGTTGCCTCAATGACTATACAATAACAGTTATTCAAGTGGAACTCTGAAACAATTTATAATGGGGTCTGGTTTTATCACAAAAACAAAACAAAAACACAGGACACAGTTCTTCTTGAAAAAAATAAAGTTTTTTAGCTTACAGGCTAAAGAGAATTAACCCCTTGGCATCGCAATCATGGGGTATTTGTGACACCTTATGAATAAAAAGCTTCAGCCAGGAAGCTAAAATAACAGATGTTGCATTTTGACCCCTTCTAGAACCAGTTTGAATAAACAAAAGTCAACTGCAAATAGAATTTCAAAGCTCTTACAACATCCAAATTATGTAGGAGCCTCTCTTTAGAATTCTTTGGATTAGGACTAAGAGATGGAAGAACAATTTCTTAAACGGACACTGAACACAAATTTTTCTTTCATGATTCAGATAGAGCATGCAATTTTAACCCCTTAACGACCGAGGACGTGCAGGGTACGTCCTCAAAAAAAAGGCAGTTAATGCCTGAGAACGTACCCTGCACGTCCTCGGTGTGGAAAGCAGCTAGAAGCGATCCTGCTCGCTTCCAGCTGCTTTCCGGTTATTGCAGTGATGCCTCAATATGGAGGCATCCTGCAATAACAATGTATGGCCATCCGATGCAGAGAGAGCCACTCTGTGGCCCTCTCTGCACCGGAGATCCGGTGGCTTCCTTCGTTGGTGGGTGGGAGCAGTACCGGGAGGCGGGTGGCGGCCATCGATGGCCCTGGAGATGTGCAGGTGGGTGGGGATGTCCGGGGGCGCGCGGGCGCGTGCACGATAGGGAGGGGGCGGGCGCGTGCACGGGGAGGGAGCGGGTGGGAACGCTGCACTACAGAAAATATTATTGGTAATAGGATAGGTAATCAAGTTTATACCGCTGAAATTTTTTTTAAAAAAAAAGCTAAATCAGGGGGTGTTGGGTTAGTATGTGGGAGGGAAGCTACACTACAGAAAAAAAACTGAAAAAAAACCCCAGAAAACATTTTTTCTGCAAACTGGGTACTGGCAGATAGCTGCCAGTACCCAAGATGGCCCCCAAAAAGTCAGAGGGGGACGTTTAGAGAGGTGTTTGGGGGGTATCAGGGGGATACTACACAGCAGCATATGTAAATATGCTATACAATTTAAAAAAAACAACAACAAAGATTCCCTTTATTTTTGTACTGGCAGACTTTCTGCCAGTACTTAAGATGGCGGGGACAATTGTGGGGTGGGGGAGGGAAGGGAGCTGTTTGGGAGGGATCAGGGGGTGTGATGTGTCAGATGGGAGGCTGATCTCTACACTAAAGCTAAAATTAACCCTGCAAGCTCCCTACAAGCTACCTAATTAACCCCTTCACTGCTAGCCATAATACACGTGTGATGCGCAGCGGCATTTAGCGGCCTTCTAATTACCAAAAAGCAATGCCAAAGACATATATGTCTGCTATTTCTGAACAAAGGGGATCCCAGAGAAGCATTTACAGCCATTTGTGCCATAATTGCACAAGCTGCTTGTAAATGATTTCAGTGAGAAACCTAAAATTGTGAAAAATATTACGTTTTTTTTTAATTTGATCGCATCTGGCGGTGAAATGGTGGCATGAAATATACCAAAATGGGCCTAGATCAATACTTTGGGTTGTCTACTACACTAAATTAAAGCTAAAATTAACCCTAGAAGCTCCCTACATGCTCCCTAATTAACCCCTTCACTGCTGGGCATAATACACGTGTGGTGCGCAGTGGCATTTAGCGCCCTTCTAATTACCAAAAAGCAACAACAAAAGCCATACATGTCTGCTATTTCTGAACAAAGGGGATCCCAGAGAAGAATTTACAACCATTTATGCCATAATTGCACAAGTTGTTTGTAAATAATTTCAGTGAGAAACCTAAAGTTTGTGAACAAAATTGTGAAAAAGTGAACATTTTTTTTTATTTGATTGCATTTGGCGGTGAAATGGTGGCATGAAATATACCAAAATGGGCCTAGATCAATACTTTGGGGTGTCTTCTAAAAAAAAATATATACATGTCAAGGGATATTCAGGGATTCCTGAAAGATATCAGTGTTCCAATGTAACTAGCGCTAATTTTTAAAAAAAGGGGTTTGGAAATAGCAAACTGCTACTTGTATTTATGGCCCTATAACTTGCAAAAAAAGCAAAGAACATGTTAACATTGGGTATTTCTAAACTCAGGACAAAATTTAGAAACTATTTAGCATGGGTGTTTTTTGGTGGTTGTAGATGTGTAACAGATTTTGGGGGTCAAAGTTAGAAAAAGTGTGTTTTTTTCCATTTTTTTCTCATATTATATAATTTTTTTTATAGTTAATTATAAGATATGATGAAAATAATGGTATCTTTAGAAAGTCCACTTAATGGCGAGAAAAACGGTATATAATATGTGTGGGTACAGTAAATGAGTAAGAGGAGAATTACAGCTAAACACAAACACTGCAGAAATGTAAAAAATAGCCTTGGTCCCAAACGGACAGAAAATGGAAAAGTGCTGCGGTCATTAAGGGGTTAAAGGGAGTCAAGTCAAAAAAAAAAAAAAAAACTTTCATGTTTCAAATAGGGCATGTAATTTTAAACAACTTTTCAATTTACTTTTATCACCAATTTTACTTTGTTCTCTTGGTATTCTTAGTTGAAAGATAAACCTAGGAGGTTCATATGCTAATTTCTTAGACCTTGAAGGCCGCCTCTAAGCTAAATGCAATTTGATAATTTTTCACCACTAGAGGGCATTAGTTCACGTGTTTCATATAGATAACATTGAGCTCATGCACGTGAATTTACCATGGAGACAGCTCTTATTGGCTAAATTGCAAGTCTGTCAAAAGAACTGAAATAAGGGGGCAGTCTGCTGAGGCTTAGATACAAGGTAATTACAGACGTAAAACGTGTATAATTATAACTGTGTCGGTTATGCAAAACTGGGGAATTGGTAATTAAGGGATTATCTATCTTTTAAAACAAAAATTCTGGTGTTGACTGTCCCTTTAAGCAACTTTCTAATTTACTCCGATTATCAATTTTTCTTCGTTCTCTTGCCATCTTTATTTTAAAAGCAGGAACGTAAATCTTAGCAGCCAGCCCATCTTAGGTTCAGCACTATGGATAGTGCTTGCTTATTGGAGGATTATATTTACCCACCAATAAGCAAGCATAACCCAGGTTCTCAACTAAAAATGGGCCGGCTCCTATACATCACATTCCTGCTTTTTAAATAAATATAGCAAGAGAACAAAGGAAAATTGATAATAGGAGTAAATTAGAAAGTTGCATAAAACTGCATGCTCTATCTGAATCATGAAAGAAAAAAATTGGGTTTAGTGTCCCTTTAATTAATGTTATCTGAAGACACCACCTTTGGCGAAATCAAACTTCGTCCTTAAAACCACCTTATCCTGGTGAAAAACAAGATAATGTGTCTCACAAGAAAGAGCAGACAACTCAGAAACTCTTCTAGCAGAAGATATTGATAAAATTGACAGAACTCTCCAAGACAAAAGCTGAATATCCAAATAGGGCAAAGGTTCAAAATAAGAAACCCATAAAGCGCTTAAACCCAAATTAAGGTTGCAAGATAGAGAATCCTGAGTATGGCTTAAACAAAACTCATTAGAGTGACAGCATTAGACTGATTATAATGCGTAAGGTGAGCAGGGGGAGATATAGACAAACTTGCAAAGAACACATTTAAAAAGGGTTACTTAGTGTTCAGAAAGAAGATCAACCTAAAGGATAAAAGTATTGGGGACAGTTCCAGGATGCTCCATCATACAGAAAAAAATTACTAAGACAAAGCAAAAACACAGAATAAAGATAATAAATGTGGGAGACAACATACACAGTCAGGGATTAAAGCTGAAAAATCTAGGAGACTAAATTGAGCAATGTACAAAATGTAGCAGAGACCCTCTAACATATAAATATATGCAAAAACGAACCTCCAACAAAGATCTTCACCTTCCTCCTATAGAGACAAAGTTAAGACTGGCTTACAAGTGAGATGAAAGGGTTTAAGTGTTCTTGGAGTTTTGGGAATCTTTGCCTCCTCCTAGTGGACAGGAGTGGAATACCCAAGAGTACTGACTCGTGGACTCTCACCCTAATTATTAAAGAAATAACGATTTCCTAAAAGAAATAGCAAGATTATTTTTTTTTTAAACACTTACCCTTGTAGCGAGGAGCAGCAGCTGAATATGAAAAAAGAAAAAGGAGTTTCAAAAGCTTAGGACTCTGAATGTGATGAATAATACCATTGACTATCTGAAAGACAAATAAAAAAAAAATATTTTAAAATTTAAGAGAAAATATGCAACAACAAAAAAATGTCTATTATAGCTGCACCACTTAGGAAGAAATTATTGGGCATTTTTAATTCCAACAACTCTGGGTTCTCCCCAGAAAAATTTGCCAGGGTGGCATTATGAAGTAGGCAGGTGGGTGTTGTGTAATATTTTCTAATATTATATCATTTTCTGCTGTCCAAAGCACAAAATAAACTGCATAATTTAACATAAATGTATTTAATGATAATTTGTGCAATAAAAAATGTAACATTTTTAATATTAGCCAATTTTAGCTTAATATTGGCTAAGATTTTAGCCGGGTGGCGCTCCCACTAAAAATGTCCTGGGGAAAACACAAATGCATGTCCCACATACAGAGCCAGAAGCTGAAAAAACACAATAGGCAATCTATAAACAAAATGACAAAACCAAGAGCTGTACATCCTGCAAAGTGAAAACACACACACGGAGCGAATTATGAGAAAATACTGCATATCTCACACACACATGGAGCGAATTATGAGAAAATACTGCATATCTCACACACACATGGAGCGAATTATGAGAAAATACTGCATATCTCACACACACATGGAGCGAATTATGAGAAAATACTGCATATCTCACACACACATGGAGCGAATTATGAGAAAATACTGCATATCTCACACACACATGGAGCGAATTATGAGAAAATACTGCATATCTCACACACACACGGAGCGAATTATGAGAAAATACTGTATATCTCACACACACACGGAGCGAATTATGAGAAAATACTGCATATCTCACACACACATGGAGCGAATTATGAGAAAATACTGCATATCTCACACACACACTGAACTGTTGCACATGCTCAGTATTATCTGGTGCCTCAGGAAGTGTTGAATTACAAATAGAATGGAAAAAAGGCAAGAAAAGAACAGAGAGAAAAAAGAAAAGAAGGAAGAAAACAGAAATAGAGGATTTGGGGCACAATATTCTACTACTAATAATAAAATATTCCATTATGGTTACAAAGTTAAAATAATAATCCTAGTTGCGTGAAAGCTTTAACCTAGATTACCCTATGACCAGTGGGAAGTAATAATGCTATAAAGATAAACTGTGGCTGCACATTGGAAATCTGGATAATCCAGATCAAATACTAAGTGGCCGTAGTGCTAAATACAACCATGCATACCTCTAAATACTTGGTTTGTCACAGAGACGCATCCCAAAGTATTCCGGCTGCTAGATTTCTGCCCTTAAACTGGCCTTTTTAATGTGGATAGTATGTATAACAATACCCTCAGAAAGTATGCCAAGTGCACATCTCAAAAAAAATAATGCTAATATGGTTGGGGCCAGATGAAAAGCAATGGTTGACTCTATTGTTGGTCCTGAAAATTAGGTTTGACAAATGTAGTATCCATATCCATAACTTAAACCTGGCCCTTTAGCATAAGGCTTTTTTTCTTGTTTAGAAAAATAAGAAATGCACAGCAGCAAAGATATTTAACCCACTTAAAGGGACAGTGTACACCAATTTTCATATAACTGCATGTAATAGACACTACTATAAAGAATAATATACACAGATACTGATATAAAAATCCAGTATAAAACCGTTTAAAAAACTTACTTAGAAGCTCTCAGTTTAGCTCTGTTGAAAAGGCAGTTGAAAAGCCCACTGCAAGTGGAAAATAAGACACTCCCCCCCCCCCCCTTCTTTTGCATATGAAAAGACCCTTTACACAAAGAGGAGCAAGCTGGAGTAGGTATCTGACCGTATTCTCCTAAAACTTTGGGGCTTGGTTAGGAGTCCGAAAATCAGAGCAATGTTATTTAAAAATAAGCAAAACTATACATTTTTTAAAAAAACCCAACAACTTTATGGCCTATATAAATAGATTATCTACAAAACATTTATGCAAAGAAAACATTTGTGTATAATGTCCCTTTAAATCAGATTGGTTGCTATATTTACCCTCCTGACTTCCTCTTCCTTCGTGTAGCGCAGACAAAAATGAAACACACGGAAGTCTTTGCAGTAGATGATTAGTCTCTCTGGATTTTTTTTCACTTGTCCAGATGTGAGAAGTTTCTTTTTATCATCATACACTAAAAAAAAAAAAAAAAAAAAAACTCGTCATACTTCAGTAATAACAGAAACATCGCAGAAATCATCACAAATAATCAATGATCTTGAAATAAAGGATTATGCAAAAACTAAATGTATGCTTACATGATAAATTTCTTTCTTTCCGGATATGCAGAGTCCACTACGTCATTCAATTACTAGTGGGAATATCACTCCTGACCAGCAGGAGGAGGCAAAGAACACCACAGAAAAGCTGTTAAGTGTCACTACCCTTCCCATAATCCCCAGTCATTCGACCGAAGGGAAATGGAAAAAGGAATAACACAAAGGTATAGAGGTGCCTGAGGGTTAGTCAAAAATAACTTTTAATAAAGGGTGGGGTCGTGGACTCTCCATATCCGGAAAGAAAGACATTTATCAGGTAAGCATACATTTTGTTTTCTTTCCTAAGATATGGAGAGTCCACAGTGTCATTCAATTACTAGTGGGAACCAATACCCAAGCTAGAGGACACGGAATGAATAGGGAGGGAACAAGAAAGGTAGACCTAAACAGAAGGCAGCACCGCTTGAAGAACCTTTCTCCCAAAAGAAGCCTCAGCCGAGGCAAAAGTATCAAATTTGGAAAAAGTATGCAGAGAGGACCAAGTTGCAGCCTTGCAAATCTGTTCCACAGAAGCTTCTTTTTTGAAAGTCCAAGAAGAGGAGATAGCCCTAGTGGAAAGAGCCGTAATTCTCTCAGGAGGCTGCTGACCAGCAATCTCAAGCAAAATGAATTCTACTTCTCAACCAGAGGGAAAGCAGTAGCCTTCTGACACTTACACTTTCTTTAAAAAAAAAATGGCAGAAGACTGGTGAAAATCCTTAGTCGCCTGCAGACAGAATTTAAGAGCACACACACAACATCCAAATTGTGCAACAGATGTTCCTTATGAGGAGGAGGATTGGGACAGAGAGAAGGAACAACAAATTCCTGATTCTAACCAAAACCACCTTAGGGAGAAACCCAAATTTAGTACGAAGAACTGCCTTATACGCATGAAAGATAAGGTAAGGCAAATCACACTGCAAAGCCGAGAGTTCTAAAACTCTCCAAGCAGAAGAGATAGCAATAAGAAACAAAACCTTCCAAGATAACAACTTAATATATATGGAATAAATTAGCTCAAACAGAGTCTGCTGCAAAACTTTAAGAACAAGATTAAAGCTCCAAGGAGGAGCAACAGGTTTAAACAAAGGCCCGATTCCGACCAGGGCCTGACAAAAAGATTGAACATCTGGCACATCTGCCAGATGCTTATGTAACAATAGATAAAGCAGACATCTGACCTTTCAGAGAACTGACTGGGTGACAACCCTTTCTCCAGACCTTCCTGGAGAAAGGACACATTTCTAGGAATCCTGACCCTACTCCAAGAGTAGCCCTTTGATTCACACCAATAAAAACAGAATTTATGTTTACCTGATAAATTACTTTCTCCAACGGTGTGTCCGGTCCACGGCGTCATCCTTACTTGTGGGATATTCTCTTCCCCAACAGGAAATGGCAAAGAGCCCAGCAAAGCTGGTCACATGATCCCTCCTAGGCTCCGCCTTCCCCAGTCATTCGACCGACGTAAAGGAGGAATATTTGCATAGGAGAAACCATATGATACCGTGGTGACTGTAGTTAAAGAAAATAAATTATCAGACCTGATTAAAAAACCAGGGCGGGCCGTGGACCGGACACACCGTTGGAGAAAGTAATTTATCAGGTAAACATAAATTCTGTTTTCTCCAACATAGGTGTGTCCGGTCCACGGCGTCATCCTTACTTGTGGGAACAAATACCAAAGCTTTAGGACACGGATGAAGGGAGGGAGCAAATCAGGTCACCTAGATGGAAGGCACCACGGCTTGCAAAACCTTTCTCCCAAAAATAGCCTCAGAAGAAGCAAAAGTATCAAACTTGTAAAATTTAGTAAAAGTGTGCAGTGAAGACCAAGTCGCTGCCTTACATATCTGATCAACAGAAGCCTCGTTCTTGAAGGCCCATGTGGAAGCCACAGCCCTAGTGGAATGAGCTGTGATTCTTTCAGGAGGCTGCCGTCCGGCAGTCTCATAAGCCAATCTGATGATGCTTTTAATCCAAAAAGAGAGAGAGGTAGAAGTTGCTTTTTGACCTCTCCTTTTACCAGAATAAACAACAAACAAGGAAGATGTTTGTCTAAAATCCTTTGTAGCATCTAAATAGAATTTTAGAGCACGAACAACATCCAAATTGTGCAACAAACGTTCCTTCTTTGAAACTGGATTCGGACACAAAGAAGGCACGACTATCTCCTGGTTAATGTTTTTGTTAGAAACAACTTTCGGAAGAAAACCAGGTTTAGTACGTAAAACCACCTTATCTGCATGGAACACCAGATAAGGAGGAGAACACTGCAGAGCAGATAATTCTGAAACTCTTCTAGCAGAAGAAATTGCAACCAAAAACAAAACTTTCCAAGATAATAACTTAATATCAACGGAATGTAAGGGTTCAAACGGAACCCCCTGAAGAACTGAAAGAACTAAATTGAGACTCCAAGGAGGAGTCAAAGGTTTGTAAACAGGCTTGATTCTAACCAGAGCCTGAACAAAGGCTTGAACATCTGGCACAGCTGCCAGCTTTTTGTGAAGTAACACAGACAAGGCAGAAATCTGTCCCTTCAAGGAACTTGCAGATAATCCTTTCTCCAAACCTTCTTGAAGAAAGGATAGAATCTTAGGAATTTTTACCTTGTCCCAAGGGAATCCTTTAGATTCACACCAACAGATACATTTTTTCCATATTTTGTGGTAAATTTTTCTAGTTACAGGCTTTCTGGCCTGAACAAGAGTATCAATGACAGAATCTGAGAACCTTCGCTTTGATAAGATCAAGCGTTCAATCTCCAAGCAGTCAGTTGGAGTGAGACCAGATTCGGATGTTCGAACGGACCTTGAACAAGAAGGTCTCGTCTCAAAGGTAGCTTCCATGGTGGAGCCGATGACATATTCACCAGGTCTGCATACCAAGTCCTGCGTGGCCACGCAGGAGCTATCAAGATCACCGATGCCCTCTCCTGATTGATCCTGGCTACCAGCCTGGGGATGAGAGGAAACGGCGGGAATACATAAGCTAGTTTGAAGGTCCAAGGTGCTACTAGTGCATCTACTAGAGTCGCCTTGGGATCCCTGGATCTGGACCCGTAGCAAGGAACCTTGAAGTTCTGACGAGAGGCCATCAGATCCATGTCTGGAATGCCCCACAATTGAGTAATTTGGGCAAAGATTTCCGGATGGAGTTCCCACTCCCCCGGATGAAATGTCTGACGACTCAGAAAATCCGCTTCCCAATTTTCCACTCCTGGGATGTGGATTGCAGACAAGTGGCAGGAGTGAGTCTCCGCCCATTGAATGATTTTGGTCACTTCTTGCATCGCCAGGGAACTCCTTGTTCCCCCCTGATGGTTGATGTACGCAACAGTCGTCATGTTGTCTGATTGAAACCGTATGAACTTGGCCTTTGCTAGCTGAGGCCAAGCCTTGAGAGCATTGAATATCGCTCTCAGTTCCAGAATATTTATCGGGAGAAGAGATTCTTCCCGAGACCAAAGACCCTGAGCTTTCAGGGGTCCCCAGACCGCGCCCCAGCCCACCAGACTGGCATCGGTCGTGACAATGACCCACTCTGGTCTGCGGAAGCTCATCCCCTGTGACAGGTTGTCCAGGGACAGCCACCAACGGAGTGAATCTCTGGTCCTCTGATCTACTTGTATCGTCGGAGACAAGTCTGTATAGTCCCCATTCCACTGACTGAGCATGCACAGTTGTAATGGTCTTAGATGAATTTGCGCAAAAGGAACTATGTCCATTGCCGCTACCATCAAACCTATTACTTCCATGCACTGCGCTATGGAAGGAAGAGGAACAGAATGAAGTATTTGACAAGAGTTTAGAAGTTTTGATTTTCTGGCCTCTGTCAGAAAAATCCTCATTTCTAAGGAGTCTATTATTGTTCCCAAGAAGGGAACCCTTGTTGACGGAGATAGAGAACTTTTTTCTACGTTCACTTTCCACCCATGAGATCTGAGAAAGGCCAGGACAATGTCCGTGTGAGCCTTTGCTTGAGGAAGGGACGACGCTTGAATCAGAATGTCGTCCAAGTAAGGTACTACTGCAATGCCCCTTGGTCTTAGCACCGCTAGAAGGGACCCTAGTACCTTTGTGAAAATCCTTGGAGCAGTGGCTAATCCGAACGGAAGTGCCACAAACTGGTAATGCTTGTCCAGGAATGCGAACCTTAGGAACCGATGATGTTCCTTGTGGATAGGAATATGTAGATACGCATCCTTTAAATCCACCGTGGTCATGAATTGACCTTCCTGGATGGAAGGAAGAATTGTTCGAATGGTTTCCATTTTGAACGATGGAACCTTGAGAAACTTGTTTAGGATCTTGAGATCTAAGATTGGTCTGAATGTTCCCTCTTTTTTGGGAACTACGAACAGATTGGAGTAGAACCCCATCCCTTGTTCTCCTAAAGGAACAGGATGAATCACTCCCATTTTTAACAGGTCTTCTACACAATGTAAGAATGCCTGTCTTTTTATGTGGTCTGAAGACAATTGAGACCTGTGGAACCTCCCCCTTGGGGGAAGCCCCTTGAATTCCAGAAGATAACCTTGGGAGACTATTTCTAGTGCCCAAGGATCCAGAACATCTCTTGCCCAAGCCTGAGCGAAGAGAGAGAGTCTGCCCCCCACCAGATCCGGTCCCGGATCGGGGGCCAACATCTCATGCTGTCTTGGTAGCAGTGGCAGGTTTCTTGGCTTGCTTTCCTTTGTTCCAGCCTTGCATTGGTCTCCAGGCTGGCTTGGCTTGAGAAGTATTACCCTCTTGCTTAGAGGACGTAGCACTTGGGGCTGGTCCGTTTCTGCGAAAGGGACGAAAATTAGGTTTATTTTTGGCCTTGAAAGACCTATCCTGAGGAAGGGCGTGGCCCTTGCCCCCAGTGATATCAGAGATAATCTCTTTCAAGTCAGGGCCAAACAGCGTTTTCCCCTTGAAAGGAATGTTAAGCAATTTGTTCTTGGAAGACGCATCCGCTGACCAAGATTTTAACCAAAGCGCTCTGCGCGCCACAATAGCAAAACCAGCATTTTTCGCCGCTAACCTAGCCAATTGCAAAGTGGCGTCTAGGGTGAAAGAATTAGCCAATTTGAGAGCATGAATTCTGTCCATAATCTCCTCATAAGAAGAAGAATTATTATTGAGCGCCTTTTCTAGCTCATCGAACCAGAAACACGCTGCTGTAGTGACAGGAACAATGCATGAAATTGGTTGTAGAAGGTAACCTTGCTGAACAAACATCTTTTTAAGCAAACCTTCTAATTTTTTATCCATAGGATCTTTGAAAGCACAACTATCTTCTATGGGTATAGTGGTGCGTTTGTTTAGAGTAGAAACCGCCCCCTCGACCTTGGGGACTGTCTGCCATAAGTCCTTTCTGGGGTCGACCATAGGAAACAATTTTTTAAATTTAAATGTAATCACATCAGGTTCAGCTTGTTGAGAAATTTTCCCTGAATCTGAAATTTCTCCCTCAGACAAAACCTCCCTGGCCCCCTCAGACTGGTGTAGGGGCCCTTCAGAACCAATATCATCAGCGTCCTCATGCTCTTCAGTATTTTCTAAAACAGAGCAGTCGCGCTTTCGCTGATAAGTGGGCATTTTGGCTAAAATGTTTTTGATAGAATTATCCATTACAGCCGTTAATTGTTGCATAGTAAGGAGTATTGGCACGCTAGATGTACTAGGGGCCTCCTGTGTGGGCAAGACTGGTGTAGACGAAGGAGGGGATGATGCAGTACCATGCTTACTCCCCTCACTTGAGGAATCATCTTGGGCATCATTTTCTCTAAATTTTGTGTCACATAAATCACATCTATTTAAATGAGAAGGAACCTTGGCTTCCCCACATTCAGAACACAGTCTATCTGGTAGTTCAGACATGTTAAACAGGCAAAAACTTGATAACAAAGTACAAAAAACGTTTTAAAATAAACCGTTACTGTCACTTTAAATTTTAAACTGAACACACTTTATTACTGCAATTGCGAAAAAGTATGAAGGAATTATTCAAAATTCACCAAAATTTCACCACAGTGTCTTAAAGCCTTAAAAGTATTGCACACCAAATTTGGAAACTTTAACCCTTAAAATAACGGAACCGGAGCCGTTTTTATATTTAACCCCTTTACAGTCCCTGGTATCTGCTTTGCTGAGACCCAACCAAGCCCAAAGGGGAATACGATACCAAATGACGCCTTCAGAAAGTCTTTTCTATGTATCAGAGCTCCTCACACATGCATCTGCATGTCATGCTTCTCAAAAACAAGTGCGCAATAGAGGCGCGAAAATGAGACTCTGCCTATGATTAGGGAAAGCCCCTAGAGAATAAGGTGTCCAATACAGTGCCTGCCGGTTATTTTACATAATTCCCAAGATTAAAATAATTCCTCAAGGCTATGGAGTATAAAATATGTTTATATATAAATCGATTTAGCCCAGAAAATGTCTACAGTCTTAAAAAGCCCTTGTGAAGCCCTTTTTTTCTTTCTGTAATAAAAATGGCTTACCGGATCCCATAGGGAAAATGACAGCTTCCAGCATTACATCGTCTTGTTAGAATGTGTCATACCTCAAGCAGCAAAAGTCTGCTCACTGTTCCCCCAACTGAAGTTAATTCCTCTCAACAGTCCTGTGTGGAAACAGCCATCGATTTTAGTAACGGTTGCTAAACTCATTTTCCTCTTACAAACAGAAATCTTCATCTCTTTTCTGTTTCAGAGTAAATAGTACATACCAGCACTATTTTAAAATAACAAACTCTTGATTGAATAATAAAAACTACAGTTAAACACTAAAAACTCTAAGCCATCTCCGTGGAGATGTTGCCTGTACAACGGCAAAGAGAATGACTGGGGAAGGCGGAGCCTAGGAGGGATCATGTGACCAGCTTTGCTGGGCTCTTTGCCATTTCCTGTTGGGGAAGAGAATATCCCACAAGTAAGGATGACGCCGTGGACCGGACACACCTATGTTGGAGAAAGGTATTTATGCCATACCTTATGGTAAATCTTACAAGTTACAGGCTTGCCTGCAGCATGGTCCCAATGACCGACTCAGAAAACCCAAACTTAGCCCGAACTAAGTGTTTAATCTCCAAGCAGTCAGCTTCAGAGTAACGAGATTTGGATGGAGGAGAGGACCCTGAACTAGAAGGTCCTTCCTCCAAGGTGGAAGAGATGACATCTTCACTAGGTCTCCAAACCAGATCCTGCGAGGCCATGCAGGAGCTATTAGAATTACCAACGCTCTCTTCTGCTTGATACGAGCAATGACTCGTGGATGGTTCGGAAATGGAGAAAATAGGTATGATAGACTGAAATTCCAAGGAACCGCCAGAGCATCTATCAAAGCGGCCTGTGGATCTCTTGATCTTGAACTGTACATTGAAATCTTGGTGTTCTGCCAAGACGCAATTAAATCCAACTCTGGCAACCCCCCATTTGAGGGTTAACCTGGAGAACACCTCCGGATGGCGAGCCCACTCGCCGGGATCAAATGTCTGTCTGCTCAGAAAATCCACCTCCCAGTTGTCCACTTCTCGAATTTGGATAGCAGATACACAATATTTGTGAGCTTCCGCCTACTGAATAATCCGAGCCACCTCCTTCATGGAAAAGAAACTCTGAGTTCCTCCCTGGTGGTTGATGTAACCCACTAAGGTGATGTCTGATTGGAACCTGATAAACCGGGCTAAAGACAACTGAGGCCAAGCCATCAGAGCATTGTAAATCGCTCTCAAATCCAATATGTTTATGGGGAGATCAGACTCCTCCTGTGTCCATAGACCCCTGGTTTTTAACGAGTTCCAGACTGCTCCGCAGCCAAGCAGGCTGGCGCCCGTGGTCACAATCACCCAGGAAGGTCTCCGGAAGCATGCGCCCTGAGACAGATGCTCCTGAGAAAGCCACCATGGAAAAGAGTCTCTTGTTGACTGATCTAGATCTATCCTCATCCCATTGTCTGAGCATGCAAAACTGCAGAGCTCTCAAATGGAAACGCACAAAGGGAATGATGTCCATGGAAGCGACCATCAGACCAATTACCTCCATACATTGAACTACTAATGGCTGAACAGAAGACTGAAGAGAGAGGCAAGAGAAGAGAATTTAGGGTTTTCTGAGCTCAGTCAGAAAATTTTTCATAGATAGGGAATCTATTATAGTCTTATATCCCATCAATAACAGCTCATGGACTCTTGCCACCTATATGAAAGAAAATTGCAAAATACTTTTATGATTTAATTTGTCCACTTTTCACAGAATCTATATCTGAAAATTTTTAGTTTGATTGAATCCACTGAGTTGCTATAAATTAAATGGGCAGTGCCCTGTTGAAACCTAGGTTTATTTCCACCTAAGAAGGAGACAACTTTCTAGTTTACTCCTATTATCAAATTTTCTTTCTTCGTTTGGTATCTTTTAGTGAAAAGCATGGATGTAAGCTCAGGAGTATGTACGTGTGCCTTGGGCACTATATGGCAGCAGTTTTGCAAGAAAGTTATCCATTTGCAAGAGCACTAGATGGCAGTACTATTTCCTGTCATGTAGTGCTCCAGATGCCTACCTATTTCAAAGAATACCACAGGAATGAAGTAAATTTAGTAACAGAAGAAGTAAATTGGAAATAATTTAAAAAAAGATATGCTCTGTTTAAGTCAATAAATAAGATTTTGGGATTTTATATCTCTAACTTTCTCTTCTGCTGAGGACGATTAAGGACAGATATAAAATAAAAGAGAGCATGCAAACAAGGCTGTGTGGAAACCCTGTTACTTTGACAATCCTATATTCCACACAGATAGCGAAGAGGAAAACCTAGGTTCAGACATTGCAGCACCCATTCATTTGTAGAATCTAAAACTTTACTTAAATATCTACAATATTTAAACAACTAATATATTTTATAAAATATATATCTACATATTCTCAGGCTAATCTATGCGTTAAAAAGGGACATTTTATTCAAAATTATACTTTCATTATTCAGAAATAGCACACAATTTTAAAACTTTCCAATTCACTTCCATTAGCTAAAAGTGTGCAATCTTTTTATATGCACATTTTATTAGGCACAAGCACCTACTGAGCATGTTCAAGATTCACATAATATGCGTATATGCATTTTGTGATTGGTTTATGGCTCTAACATGATGCAATAGGAGTGAAAAAAAACTACATTTAAAATTTGTTAGAAAGAAATCTACTACTCATTTGAAATTCAAACTAAGTGTTTTTGCATTGTCTATTTATTATGCATTTACCGATTATGCAAATCTACTATGTTTAGTGGTCCTGTTTAAACACACCATTACGTCTAAGATTTATTTACAGTTTAATATCCCTTTAATGGGAAAGACAGAAGAGCCAGATTAAAAGCTGATAAAAAAAAATAAGGAAATAATGCAGACAGTGCTGTCTTAAACGGCTATTTTAAGTAGTGTGTTTGTAGAGTCTGATGGGTTCCAGACATATTGCAGCAAGTGAAAGTTGTGACACTGATGGTATTTATAAGAGGAAAACATTTAAAGAGCGAAAGGGCAAAAAAACAAAACACACGTTTGTGGGGAAATGTATTTAAAGATACAAAAAAACACTAAAGCAGCAATTAAATATTTATACTGAAAAAAGGTTAAATCTGTTTTAATTAAAAGCTGTGGGAAATATATGTTGCATTGTATAGTATTCATTCTCATTGCTTGTTATGTTCAGTCCCCATAGCTGCAATGACTGAAAGGGACAAATATCTACAAGTCTAACAAGAAAAAAAAGTGTTTTTATCCAGCACAAGATCATCAGTTTGTTTCATTTCTTAAAGGGATATTACACAGAGCTCATTTGGTAAAAACAAAGATGTTAACCCCTTAATGACCACAGCACTTATCCATTTTCTGTCCATTTGGCACCAAGGCTATTTTTACATTTCTGCAGTGTTTGTGTTTAGCTGTAATTTTCCTCTTACTCATTTACTGTACCCACACATATACCGTTTTTCTCGCCATTAAATGGACTTTCAAAAGATACCATTATTTTCATCATATCTTATATTTTATAATTTTTTATAGTAAATTATGAGGAAAAAATTGAAAAAAACACACTTTTTCTAACTTTGACCCGCAAAATCTGTTACACATCTACAACCACCAAAAAAACATATGCTAAATAGTTTCTAAATTTTGTCCTGAGTTTAGAAATACCCAATGTTTACATGTTCTTTGCTTTTTTTGCAAGTTATAGGGCCATAAATACAAGTAGCACTTTGCTATTTCCAAACCACTATTTTTCAAAATTAGCGCTAGTTACATTGGAACACTGATATCTTCCAGGAATCCCTAAATATACATCGACATGTATATATTTTTTTTTTTTAGAAGACATCCCAAAGTATTGATCTAGGCCCATTTTGGTATATTTCATGCCACCATTTCACCGCCAAATGCGATCAATTAAAAAAAATTGTTCACTTTTTCACAATTTTTTTCACAAACTTTAGGTTTCTCACTGAAATTATTTACAAACAAGTTATGCAATTATAGCATAAATGGTTGTAAATGCTACTCTGGGATCCCCTTTGTTCCGAAATAGCAGACATATATGACTTTGGCATTGCTTTTTGGTAATTAGAAGGCCGCTAAATGCTGCTGCGCATCACACGTGTATTATGGCTAGCAGTTAAGGGGTTAATTAGGTAGTTTGTAGGGAGCTTGCAGGGTTAATTTTAGCTTTAGTGTAGAGATCAGCCTCCCACCTGACACATCAGACCCCCTGATCCCTCCCAAACAGCTCCCCCCCCACCCCACAATTGTCCCGCCATCTTAAGTACTGGCAGAAAGTCTGCCAGTACTAAAATAAAAGTTGTTTTTTTTAAAAAGAATTTTTTTAGCATATTTACATATGCTACTGTGTAGGATCCCCCCTTAGCCCCCAACCTCCCTGATCCCCCCCCCCCAAAAAAAAACAGCTCTCTAACCCTCCCCCTCTGCCTTATTGGGGGCCATCTTGGGTACTGGAGCTCTCTGCCAGTACCCAGTGTGCAAAAAAAAAAAAGTGTTTATTTTTTGTGTGCTTTTTCTGTAATGTAGCTCCCTCCACAGACCAACCCCCAACTGATGTATTTTTATACAATTATATCCCCCACTTTTAATATATATTTTTCTGTAGTGTAGCGGTTCCCACCCGCTCTCTCCCCATGCACGATCCCATTCCCGCCCTCCCGTGCGCCCCCCCCGGCCATCCCCGTCCACGATCCCGCCCCCCTCCACATCATCAGGGCCATCGATGGCCGTCACCCGCCTCCCACCCACCAACGGATATAGCCGCCGATGTCCGGTGCAGAGAGGGCCACAGAGTGGCTCTCTCTGCACCGGATGGCTAAAAAAGGTTATTGCAGGATGCCTCGATATCAAGGCATCAATGCAATAACCGGAAAGCAGCTGGAAGCGAGCAGGATCCCTTCCAGCTGCTTTCCAGACCGAGGACGTGCAGGGTACGTCCTTGGTCGTTAAGGGGTTAAAGGGACACTTTTTTTTCTTACTGATTCAGATAGAGCATGAAATTATAAGCAACTTTCCATTTTACTCCTATTATCAAATTCTCTTCATTCTCTTGGTATCTTTATTTGAAATGCAAGAATGTAAAGTTTAGATGCCGGCCCATTTTGGTGAACAACTTCGGTTGTTCTTGCTGATTGGTGGATAAATTCATCCACCAATAAAAAAGTGCTATCCAGAGCTCTGAACCAAAAAAGCTTACATGCATTCTTTTTCAAATAAAGATAGCAAGAGAACGAAGTAAAATTGATAATAGGAGTAAATTAGAAATTTGTCTAAAACTGCATGCTCTATCTGAATCAGAAGAAAAAAATTGGGTTCAGTGTCCCTTTAAATCAAAGTAAACCTAAAAAGAAACATATTGTGTATAAAATAGGAAACAACTTACTTGTTTTCTTGCATAATGAACACTTAGAAATTGTTAATATAGACTCTGCCCCCGTGTGATATATATAAAATAACAAAATGTATATTTACCTGATAAATTTATTTCTTCAAGATGTGGTGAGTCCACGGGTTCATCTTAATTACTGTTGGGAATACCACTCCTCGCCAGCAGGAGAAGACAAAGAGCACCACAGTAAAATTATCACTTCCCTACCCATAACCCCCCGGCATTCGACCAAAAGTAAATGGAGAAAGGAAAGTGACAAGGTGCGGAGGTGACTGAGGTTTAGTCAAAAACCTAAAACAATTACCCAAAAAACTAAGAAATAAATTTATCAGGTAAGCATAAATTTTGTTTTCTTCTAAAGATGTGGTGAGTCGACGAGTTCATCTTAATTACGGTTGGGAACCAATACCCAAAAATACATAGATGAATAGGGAGGGATAAAAAAACAGCATGCCTAAACAGAAGGCACAACCACTTGGAGAAACTTTCTCCCAAAAGCTGCCTCAGCCAAGTCAAAAGTATCAAATCTGTAAAATTTAAAAGAAGTATGTAAAGACGACCAAGTTGCAGCTTTGCAAATCTGCTCCATAGAAGCTTCATTTATGAAAGCCAAAGAAGAGGCTATGGCTCTGGTGGAATGAGCCTTAATCCTCTCTGGAGGTTGTTTCCCAGAGGACTCATAAGCCATGCAGATCACACTCCTCAACCAAAGAGCTAGAGTATAGGCAGACGCCCTCTGACCTCTATACTTCCCAGAAAAATGAACAAATAAAGCGGAAGACTTCCAAAAGTCTTAGTCGCTTCCAAGTAAAAAACTTAAGAGCGCAAACCACATCCAAATTATGCAGCAAGCGCTCCTTGTCTGGAGAAGGTTTCGGACACAGGGAAGGAACAACAATTTCCTGATTAATTTTCATAGTAGATACAATCTTGGGAAGGAATCCCAACTTAGTACGAAGAACAGCCTTATCAGGATGAAAAAAAACATAATTTATGTAAGAACTTACCTGATAAATTCATTTCTTTCATATTAGCAAGAGCCAAGAGCTAGTGACGTATGGGATATACATTCCTACCAGGAGGGGCAAAGTTTCCCAAACCTCAAAATGCCTATAAATACACCCCTCACCACACCCACAAATCAGTTTAACGAATAACCAAGAAGTGGGGTGATAAGAAAAAAGTGCAAAAGCATAAAAATAAGGAATTGGAATAATTGTGCTTTATACAAAAAAATCATAACCACCACAAAAAAAGGGTGGGCCTCATGGACTCTTGCTAATATGAAAGTAATGAATTTATCAGGTAAGTTCTTACATAAATTATGTTTTCTTTCATGTAATTAGCAAGAGTCCATGAGCTAGTGACGTATGGGATAATAAATACCCAAGATGTGGAACTTCCACGCAAGAGTCACTAGAGAGGGAGGGATAAAATAAAGACAGCCAATTCCTGCTGAAAAAATAATCCACACCCCAAAATAAAGTTTTAATCTTATAATGAAAAAAACTGAAATTATAAGCAGAAGAATCAAACTGAAACAGCTGCCTGAAGTACTTTTCTACCAAAAACTGCTTCAGAAGAAGAAAACACATCAAAATGGTAGAATTTAGTAAAAGTATGCAAAGACCACCAAGTTGCTGCTTTGCAAATCTGATCAACCGAAGCTTCATTCCTAAACGCCCAGGAAGTAGAAACTGACCTAGTAGAATGAGCTGTAATCCTTTGAGGCGGAGTTTTACCCGACTCGACATAAGCATGATGAATCAAAGATTTTAACCAAGACGCCAAAGAAAAGGCAGAGGCCTTCTGACCTTTCCTGGAACCGGAAAAGATAACAAATAGACTAGAAGTCTTTCGGAAATCTTTAGTAGCTTCAACATAATATTTCAAAGCTCTAACTACATCCAAAGAATGTAACGATCTTTCCTTAGAATTCTTAGGATTAGGACACAATGAAGGAACCACAATTTCTCTACTAATGTTGTTAGAATTCACAACTTTAGGTAAAAATTTAAATGAAGTCCGCAACACCGCCTTATCCTGATGAAAAATCAGAAAAGGAGATTCACAAGAAAGAGCAGATAACTCAGAAACTCTTCTAGCAGAAGAGATGGCCAAAAGGAACAACACTTTCCAAGAAAGTAATTTAATATCCAGAGAATGCATAGGTTCAAAAGGAGGAGCTTGTAAAGCTCCCAGAACCAAATTCAAACTCCAAGGAGGAGAGATTGACTTAATGACAGGTTTTATACGAACCAAAGCCTGTACAAAACAATGAATATCAGGAAGATTAGCAATCTTTCTGTGAAACAGCACAGAAAGAGCAGAAATTTGTCCTTTCAAAGAACTTGCAGACAAACCTTTATCCAGACCATCCTGAAGAAATTGTAAAATTCTAGGAATTCTAAAAGAATGCCAGGAAAATTGATGAGAAGAGCACCAAGAAATGTAAGTCTTCCAGACTCGATAATATATCTTCCTAGACACAGATTTACGAGCCTGTAACATAGTATTAATTACGGAGTCAGAGAAACCTCTATGACTGAGAATCAAGCGTACAATCTCCATACCTTCAAATTTAATGATTTGAGATCCTGATGGAAAAAAGGACCTTGAGATAGAAGGTCTGGTCTTAACGGAAGAGTCCAAGGTTGGCAAGTAGCCATCCGAACAAGTTGCGCATACCAAAACCTGTGAGGCCATGCTGGAGCCACCAGCAGAACAAACGAACGCTCTTTTAGAATCTTGGAGATCACTCTTGGAAGAAGAACTAGAGGCGGAAAGATATAGGCAGGATGATACTTCCAAGGAAGTGACAATGCATCCACTGCCTCCGCCTGAGGATCCCTGGATCTGGACAAATACCTGGGAAGTTTCTTGTTTAGATGAGAGGCCATCAGATCTATTTCTGGAAGACCCCAGATTTGAATAATCTGAAGAAATACCTCTGGGTGAAGAGACCATTCGCCCGGATGTAACGTCTGGCGACTGAGATAATCCGCTTCCCAATTGTCTATACCTGGGATGTGAACCACAGAAATTAGACAGGAGCTGGATTCCGTCCATACAAGTATCCGAGATACTTCTTTCATAGCCAGAGGACTGTGAGTCCCCCCTTGATGATTGACATATGCCACGGTTGTGACATTGTCCGTCTGAAAACAAATGAACGATTCTCTCTTCAGAAGAGGCCACGACTGAAGAGCTCTGAAAATCGCACGGAGTTCCAAAATGTTGATTGGTAATCTCGCCTCCTGAGATTCCCAAACCCCCTGCGCTGTCAGAGACCCCCATACAGCTCCCCAACCTGTCAGACTCGCATCTGTTGAGATCACAGTCCAGGTTGGAAGAACAAAAGAAGCCCCTTGAACTAAACGATGGTGATCTGTCCACCACGTCAGAGAGTGTCGTACAATCGGATTTAAAGATATTAACTGTGATATCTTTGTATAATCCCTGCACCACTGGTTTAGCATACAAAGCTGAAGAGGTCGCATGTGAAAACGAGCAAAGGGGATCGCGTCCGATGCAGCAGTCATAAGACCTAGAATTTCCATGCATAAGGCTACCGAAGGGAATGATTGAGACTGAAGGTTTCGACAAGCTGAAACCAATTTCAGACGTCTCTTGTCCGTCAGAGACAAAGTCATGGACACTGAATCTATTTGGAAACCTAAAAAGGTTACCCTTGTCTGAGGAATCAATGAACTCTTTGGTAAATTGATCCTCCAACCATGTTCTTGAAGAAATGACACAAGTCGATTCGTATGAAATTCTGCTAAATGTGAAGACTGAGCAAGTACCAAGATGATATCCAAATAAGGAAATACCACAATACCCT
This sequence comes from Bombina bombina, assembly GCF_027579735.1. NCBI lineage: Eukaryota > Metazoa > Chordata > Amphibia > Anura > Bombinatoridae > Bombina > Bombina bombina. The sequence goes on from NC_069500.1 coordinate 93,212,646, forward strand.
GCTCTCTGATTACAGATAGAAGGGCACCGAGCACCTTTGAAAAAATGCTTGGAGCTGTTGCTAGGCAGAACGGCAGAGCCACAAACTGGTAATGCTTGTCTAGAAAAGAGAATCTCAGAAACTGAAAGTGATCTGGATGAATCGGAATATGCAGATATGCATCCTGTAAATCTATTGTGGACATATAATGCCCTTGCTGAACAAAAGGCAGAATAGTCCTTATAGTTACCATTTTGAATGTTGGTATTCTTACATAACGATTCAATATTTTTAAATCCAGAACTGGTCTGAAGGAATTCTCCTTCTTTGGTACAATGAATAGATTGGAGTAAAACCCCAGACCATGTTCCAGAACTGGAACAGGCACAATTACTCCAGCCAACTCTAGATCTGAAACACATTTCAGAAATGCTTGAGCCTTCACTGGGTTTATTGGAATGCGAGAAAGAAAAAATCTTCTTGCAGGAGGCCTTACCTTCAAACCTATTCTGTACCCTTGTGAAACAATGTTCTGAATCCAAAGACTGTGAATCGAATTGATCCAAATTTCTTTGAAAAATCGTAATCTGCCCCCTACCAGCTGTGCTGGAATGAGGGCCGCACCTTCATGTGGACTTAGGAGCTGGCTTTGGCTTTCTGAAAGGCTTGGATTTATTCCAGACTGGAGATGGTTTCCAAACAGAAACCGTTCCTTTAGGGGAAGGATCAGGCTTCTGTTCCTTATTCTGACGAAAGGAACAAAAACGATTAGCAGCCCTATATTTAAATTTAGATTTTTTATCCTGAGGTAAAAAAGTTCCTTTCCCCCCAGTAACAGTTGAAATAATAGAATCCAACTGGGAACCAAACAATTTATTACCTTGGAAAGAAAGGGAAAGCAAAGTTGACTTAGAAGACATATCTGCATTCCAAGTTTTAAGCCATAAAGCTCTTCTAGCTAAAATAGCTAAAGACATATACCTGACATCAACTCTAATGATATCAAAGATGGCATCACAAATAAAGTTATTAGCATGTTGAAGAAGTTTAACAATGCTATGAGTATTATGATCTGACACTTGTTGTGCCAAAGCCTCCAACCAAAAAGTGGAAGCTGCCGCAACATCAGCCAAAGAAATAGCAGGCCTAAGAAGATTACCTGAACATAAATAAGCTTTCCTTAGAAAGGATTCAATCTTCCTATCTAAAGGATCCTTAAAGGAAGTACTATCTGCCGTAGGAATAGTAGTACGTTTAGCGAGAGTAGAGATAGCCCCATCAACTTTAGGGATTTTGTCCCAAAACTCTAATCTGTCAGATGGCACAGGATACAATTTCTTAAACCTTTTAGAAGGAGTAAATGAATTACCCAGATTATTCCATTCCCTAGAAATTACTTCAGAAATAGCATCAGGGACAGGAAAAACTTCCGGAATAACTGTAGGAAGTTTAAAAACCGAATTTAAACTCTTAGTGGATTTAGTATCAAGAGGACTAGATTCCTCCATCTCTAATGCGATTAAAACTTCTTTAAAGTAAAGAATGAATAAATTCCATTTTAAATAAATATGAAGATTAATCAGTGTCAATATCTGAGACAGAATCCTCTGAACCAGAAAAATCATCATCAGAAACAGACAAATCAGAATGATGATGTTCATTTAAAAATTCATCTGAAAAATGTGAAGTTTTAAAAGACCTTTTACGTTTACTGGAAGGAGGAACAACAGACATAGCCTTCCGAATAGATTTAGAAACAAAATCTCTTATATTAACAGGAACATCCTGAGTATTAGATGTTGATGGAACAGCAACAGGTAATGGAATGTTACTAATGGAAATACTATCTGCATTAGCAAGCTTATCATGACATTCATCACAAACTACAGCCGGAGGAACAGTTACCACAAGTTTAAAGCAAATACACTTAACTTTGGTAGAACCAGCATCAGGCAGCGTTTTTCCAGAAGTAGCTTCTGATCCAGGGTCAATCTGAGACATCATGCAATATGTAAGAGAAAAAACAACTTATAAAGCAAAATCTATCAAATTCCTTAAAAGACAGTTTCAGGAATGGGAAAAAATGCCAATGAACAAGCCTCTATAGCAACCAGAAGCAAATGAAAAATGAGACTTAAATAATGTGAGAAAAGGTGGAGACAATAATGACGCCCACATTTTTTAGCGCCAAAAAAAGACGCCCACATTATTGGCGCCTAAATGCTTTTGGCGCCAAGAATGACGCTACATCCAATGACACCAACATTTTTGGCGCAAAACGTCAAAAAAATTACGCAAACACGAACAACTTCCGGCGACAAGTATGACGCCGGAAATGAAAAAGACATTTTTTGCGCCAAAAAAGTCTGCGCCAAGAATGACGCAATAAAATGAAGCATTTTCAGCCCCCGCGAGCCTAACAGCCCATAGGGAAAAAAGTCAATTTTAAGGTAAGAAAAAATGTTTTATTCATATGCATTATCCCAAATAATCAAACTGACTGTCTGAAATAAGGAATATTGATCATCCTGAATCAAGGCAAATAAATGTTTAAACACATATATTTAGAACTTTATATAAAAGTGCCCAACCATAGCTTAGAGTGTCACAGAAAATAAGACTTACTTACCCCAGGACACTCATCTACATGTAGTAGAAAGCCAAACCAGTACTGAAACGAGAATCAGTAGAGGTAATGGTATATAAGAGTATATCGTCAATCTGAAAAGGGAGGTAAGAGATGAATCTCTACGACCGATAACAGAGAACCTATGAAATAGATCCCGTAGAAGGAGACCATTAAATTCAAATAGGCAATACTCTCTTCACATCCCTCTGACATTCACTGCACACAGAGGAAAACCGGGCTCCAGCCTGCTGCGAAGCGCATATCAACGTAGAATCTAGCACAAACTTACTTCACCACCTCCACGGGAGGCAAAGTTTGTAAAAACTGATTTGTGGGTGTGGTTAGGGGAGTATTTATAGGCATTTTGAGGTTTGGGAAACTTTGCCCCTCCTGGTAGGAATGTATATCCCATACGTCACTAGCTCATGGACTCTTGCTAATTACATGAAAGAAACATAATTTATGCTTACCTGATAAATTTATTTCTCTTGTGATGTATCGAGTCCACGGATTCATCCTTACTTGTGGGATATACTCCTCCCCTACAGGAAGTGGCAAAGAGAGCACCCACAGCAGAGCTGCCTATATAGCTCCCCCCTTAGCTCCATTCCCCAGTCATTTGACCGAAGGCTAGGAAGAAAAAGGAGAAACCATAGGGTGCAGTGGTGACTGAAAGTTTAAAAATAAAAATATATATGCCCGTCTTAAAAAACAGGGCGGGCCGTGGACTGGATACATCACAAGAGAAAAAAATTTATCAGGTAAGCATAAATTATGTTTTCTCTTGTAAGATGTATCGAGTCCACGGATTCATCCTTACTTGTGGGATACCAATACCAAAGCTTTAGGACACGGATGAAGGGAGGGACAAGACAGGGACCTTAAACGGAAGGCACCACTGCTTGTAGAACCTCTCCCAAAAATAGCCTACGAAGAAGCAAAAGTATCGAATTTGGAAAATTTGGAAAAAGTATGAAGCTTAGACCAAGTCGCAGCCTTACAAATCTGTTCAACAGAAGCCTCATTTTTAAAAGCCCATGTGGAAGCCACAGCTCTAGTAGAATGAGCAGTAATCCTTTCAGGAGGCTGCCATCCAGCAGTCTCATAGGCTAAACGGATGATGCTTTTCATCCAAAAGGAAAGAGAGGTAGCCGTAGCCCTTTGACCTCTCCGCTTACCAGAATAAACAATAAACAAAGAAATCTTTAGTTGCTTGTAAGTAGAATATTAAAGCACGAACAACATCAAGATTGTGTAACAGACGTTCCTTCTTAGATGAAGGATTAGGACACAAAGAAGGAACCACAATCTCTTGATTGATATTCTTATTAGAAACAACCTTAGGAAGAAACCCAGGTTTGGTATGTAAAACCACCTTATCTGCATGGAAAACAAGGTAAGGGGAATCACATTGTAAAGCAGATAGCTCAGAAACTCTTCGAGCCGAAGAGAAAGCTACTAAAAAAAAAACTTTCCAAGATAAAAGCTTAATATCTATGGAATGCATAGGTTCAAACAGAACCCCTTGAAGAACATTAAGAACTAAGTTTAGGCTCCATGGCGGAGCAACAGGTTTAAATACAGGCTTGATTCTGACCAAAGCCTGACTAAATGCTTGAACGTCTGGGACAACTGCCAGACGTTTGTGAAGTAGACTAGACAAAGCAGATATTTGACCTTTAAGAGAACTAGCAGATAATCCCTTCTTCAAACCTTCTTGGAGAAAAGACAGTATTCTAGGAATCCTAATCTAACTCCATGATTAACCCTTGGATTCACACCAATAAAGATATTTACGCCAAATCTTATGATAAATCTTCCTGGTGACAGGCTTTCTAGCCTGAATCAGGGTATCAATGACCGATTCAGAGAAACCACGCTTTGATAAAATCATGCGTTCAATCTCCAAGCAGTCAGACGCAGAGAAATTAGATTTGGATGCGTGAACAGGCCTTGAATTAGAAGGTCCCGCCTCATTGGCAGAGTCCACGGTGGAACCGAGGACATGTCCACTAGGTCTGCATACCAAGTCATGCGTGGCAACGCAGGAGCTATCAGAATTACCGAAGCTCTCTCCTGCTTGATTCTGGCAACCAGACGTGGAAGGAGAGGAAACGGTGGAAATACATAAGCCAGATTGAAGGACCAAGGCACTGCTAGAGCATCTATCAGTACCGCCTTGGGATCCCGGGACCTGGAACCGTAACAAGGAAGTTTGGCATTCTGACGAGACGCCATCAGATCCAATTCTGGTGTGCCCCATAGCTGAATCAGCTGGGCGAATACCTCCGGATGGAGTTCCCACTCCCTCGGATGAAGAGTCTGACGACTTATAAAATCCGCCTCCCAGTTCTCTACTCCTGGGATGTGGATTGCTGAGAAATGGCAAGAGTGATCCTCTGCCCACCAAATTATTTTGGTTACCTCCATCATCGCTAGAGAACTCCTTGTTCCTCCCTGATAATTGATATAAGCTACAGTCGTGATGTTGTCTGACTGAAACCTGATGAATTTGGCCGCAGCAAGCTGAGGCCACGCCTGAAGCGCATTGAAAAATCGCTCTCAGTTCTAAAATGTTTATCGGGAGGACAGCTTCCTCCCAAGACCATAAGCCCTGTGTTTTCAGGGAGTTCCAGACTGCACCCCAGCCTAACAGGCTGGCATCTGTCGTTACAATGAGCCAATCTGGCCTGCGGAAGCACATTCCCTGAGACAGGTGGTCCTGAGACAACCACCAGAGAAGAGAATCTCTGGTCTCCTGGTCCAGATGCAGTTGAGGAGATAAGTCTGCATAATCCCCATTCCACTGTTTGAGCATGCATAGTTGCAGTGGTCTGAGGTGTAGATGAGCAAAAGGAACTATGTCCATTGCCGCTACCATGAGTCCGATTACCTCCATACACTGAGCCACTGATGGCCGAGGAATGGAATCAAGAGCTCGGCAAGTGGATAAGAGTTTTAACTTTCTGACCTCCGTCAGAAATATTTTCATTTCTACCGAGTCTATCAGAGTCCCTAGGAAGGAAACTCTTGTAAGAGGGAAGACAGAACTCTTTTTTATGTTCACCTTCAACCCGTGAGATGTCAGAAAAGCCAACACGATGTCTGTGTGAGACTTGGCTAGCTGGAAAGTCGACGCCTGAATTAAGATGTCGTCTAGATAAGGTGCCACTGCTATGCCCCGTGGTCGTATAACCGCCAGAAGGGACCCTAGCACTTTTGTGAAAATTCTGGGAGCCGTGGCCAACCCGAAGGGAAGGGCCACAAACTGGTAATGCCTGTCCAGAAAGGCGAATCTGAGGAATTGATGATGATCTCCGTGAATAGGGATGTGTAGATATGCATCCTTTAAGTCCACGGTAGTCATATATTGACCCTCCTGGATCAGAGGTAGAATAGTCCGAATAGTCTCCATCTTGAATGATGGAACTTTGAGGAACTTGTTTAGAATTTTGAAATCCAAGATTGGTCTGAAAGTTCCCTCTTTCTTGGGAACCACAAACAGGTTTGAATAAAACCCTAGCCCCTGTTCCTCCTTTGGGACTGGACGAATCACCCCCATGGTATGTAGGTCTTCTACACATCGGTGGTTTACAGACAATCGAGAAATGTGAAATCTCCCCCTTGGAAGGGAGCCGTTGAATTCCAGAAGGTATCCCTGGGACACAATGTCTAAAGCCCAGGGATCCTGAAAATCCCTCGCCCAAGCCTGAGCGAAGAGAGAGAGTCTGCCCCCTACTAGATCCGGTCCCGGATCGGGGGCTACCCCTTCAAGCTGCAGGCTTCTTGGCCTGTTTACCCTTGTTCCAAGCCTGGTTAGGTCTCCAGACTGACTTGGATTGGGCAAAATTCCCCTCTTGCTTTGTAGCAGAGGAAGCTGAAGCGGGACCACTCTTAAAGTTCCGAAAGGAACAAAAATTATTTTGTTTGGCCCTCATCTTATTTGATCTATCCTGAGGGAGGGCATGACCCTTCCCTCCAGTGATGTCTGAAATAATCTCCTTCAGTTCAGGCCCAAATAGGGTCTTACCTTTGAAAGGAATGTTCATAAGTTTAGATTTAGACGACACATCAGCAGACCAGGACTTGCGTGCTAAAATGGCAAAACCTGAATTCTTTGCCACTAATTTAGCCAGTTGAAAAGCGGCATCTGTAATAAAAGAATTAGCCAACTTAAGTGCCTTAATTCTGTCCATAATTTCCTCTAATGGAGTCTCCATTTGAAGAGCCTTAAACCAGAAAGCAGCTGCAGTCGTTACAGGAACAATGCACGCAATAGGTTGGAGAGAAAAACCTTGATGAACAAAAATTTTCTTCAGGAGGCCCTCTAATTATTTATCCATAGGATCTTTGAAAGCACAACTGTCCTCAATAGGTATAGTTGTAAGCTTAGACAGAGTAGAAATAGCTCCCTCCACCTTAGGAACTGTCTGCCATGAGTCCCTTAGGGTATCAGATATGGGAAAAAAAATTCTTAAAAACAGGAGGGGGAGTGAACGGAATACCTAAGAGGATTGTTAATATTATTGCTAAGGAGTGGGATAGACCCCCACTCCTTAGCAATAATATTAACAATCCTCTTAGGGACTGGAAAAACATCAGTGTAAACAAGTATCTATTCATTTTACACAACTTCTCTGGGACCACTATAGGGTCACAATCATCTAGAGTTGCTAATACCTCCCTAAGCAATAAGCAGAGGTGTTCAAGCTTAAATTTAAAGGCCATCATATCAGAATATGTCTGAGGAACCGTATTTCCTGAATCAGAAATTTCTCCCTCAGATAAATCCTTCGCCCCTTCAGAGCATTGTGAGGGTATATCAGAAACGGCTACTAAAGCGTGAGACGGCTCAGCATTTTTCCTTAGAAATAAAACGGTGCCTTTAAGAGAAAAAAAGCTGCACAAGTTCTGCAAAACAGTGTAAAAAAGCAGTAAACTTAACGAAATTTTTAACAAATGAGCCCTTCAAGCAAGCTGAAATTCCTATCCTAGTGTCTGAAATACAGCTTATCCTTTCCCCATGGGATATTGCCAGCCCTTTCTAGAATAAACACAGTCTGTCTAGAAAAACAGACTGAACATACCTCATATGCAGCTTAGCATGCAAACCATTTCCCCAACTGAAGTTTTCCTGTACTCTTCAGCCTTGTGAGAACAGCAGTGGATCTTAGTTACAAAGTGCTAAGATCATAAACCTCCTTGCAGAAATCTTCATCTCTTTTTTTGCCAAAGAGTAAATAGTACACACCGGCACCATTTAAAATAAACTTTTGCTTGAGAAATAAAAAACATTTTTGTCACCACACTTGCTCTGCACTTCCTAGTTACTTAGAGTAGGCAAAGAGAATGACTGGGGGGGTGGAGCTAAGAGGGGAGCTATATAGGCAGCTCTGCTGTGGGTGCTCTCTTTGCCACTTCCTGTAGGGGAGGAGTATATCCCACAAGTAAGGATGAATCCGTGGACTCGATACATCTGACAAGAGAAATGAGATAAGGAGAATCAAACTGTAAAGCAGAGAGTTCCGATACTCTCCAAGCAGAAGAAATAGCCAACAAGAACAAAATTTTCCGAGATAAAAGTTTAATGTCAAGGGAATGCATTGGCTCAAATGGACACTGTTGTAAAACCTTAAGAACAAGATAAAGGATCCAAGGAGGAGCAATCACCTTGAACACTGGCCTAAATAAAGCAATTTTTATATTTTAAGAAGTTGTCTATATTTTCACAATCCAGCACTAGTCCAACAGCACAGAAAGTTGATTTGTGCATTCCTAGCTGAGGACATTATGGCTAACAGCAGGAGCTGCTCATTGAGCAAAACCCGGGAGGAGATCTACAGCATTTGGGTTCCCCGCAGTGTACTAGCCACTGTTTAAGTGCTAGCAAGCGAGCACGCACTGGTCATAGTACAGTGCCATATTTTCTGGTAAGCATATTACCTTCAATTGTACAGATCCATTTGACTAAACAATATCACGTTATTGTGGCGCCCTCTTTCTATCTTCTGTTTCCTAACAGCCTTCCCTCACTCTCCGGGACCAAGAGGAGCTGCCTAAAGACCTATAAGAAGATCACAAGTTATAACACCCTGTACGGACACTGACTAATACGGCTACATACAGCCGAGTACGGTAGATCCGTCATTTGACTTTTTTAGGTATTCATTTGTATTTTCCCTGTCTCTACACAGCGCGCCTTTTAATATCCCCTTTTGGGATATCACTGGCCTAAATCTGACCAAGGCCTGACAAAAAGAATGAATGTCCGTCACATCTGCCAGACGTTTGTGTAAAGGACCGATAGGACTGATAAGGCTGAAATTTGACCCTTCAGGGTACTTACAGACAAGCTTTTCTCCAGACCCTCCTGAAGAAAGGACAATATTCTTGGAATCCTAACCTTACTCCAAGAATATCCTTTAGCTTCACACCCAAAAATACATTTCCTCCATATCTTATGGTAAATCCTTCTAGTGACCGGCTTACGAGCCTGGATCAGTGTCTCAATCACTGACTCTGAAAAACCCCTGAGGAAGGACCTAAAGAATGTGGTCCTTCCTCAGGGAAAGCTTCCACAGAGGTAGAGTTGACATCTCCACTAAGTCTGCATATCAGATTCTCTCAGGCCCACCTGGGGATGTGGATGGCTGACAGACAACAACAGTGGTCTTCCGTCCACTGAATGATCTGAGACACCACCCTCATTAACTTTGCGTTCCCCCCTGATGGTTGATGTACGCTACTGATGTTATGTTGTCTGATTGGAATCTGATGAACTGGTTCGAGGCCAACTGAGGCCAGGCTAACAGGGCATTGTAAATTGCTCTCAACTCCAGGATGTTGATCGGTAGTTTGGACCCTGAGCTTTAAGGGATTTCCAGACTGCCCCCCAACCAACCAGGCTGACGTCTATAGTCACAATCAACCAAGATGGTCTCCGAAAGCAAGTGCCCCGGGACAGCCACCAATGAAGAGAATCCTTTGTCTTCTGATCCAACACTATCTTTGGAGAAAGATCCAGATAATCTCTGTTCCAGTGATTGAGCATGCATAACTGTAAGGCTCTCAGATGAAAACGAGAAAATGGCACAATGTCCATGGCTGCCACCATCAGTTCAATTACTTCCATACATTGAGCAACTGAAGGACGAGGTGTCTCCTGAAGGACTCGACAAGCCGATAGGAGCTTGACTGTTCTGGTCTCCATCAGGAATTTCTTCATCAGGACAGAGTCTATGACCGTCCCTAAGAACACAACTCTTGTCGCTGGAACCAGAGAACTCCACTTTCCACATTTAACTTCCAGCCATGAGACTGGAGTAAGGACACTAACATCTCCGTGTGAGATACTGCCTTTGGAAAGGAAGGAGCCTAAATTAGAATGTCGTCCAGATAGGGGGCCACTGCTATCCCCCTTGACCGGACCACCGCTAGAAGGGCTCCTAGAACCTTCAAGAATATTCTGGGAGCTGTGGCCAGGCCGAAAGGCAAAGCCACAAACTGAAAATGACGATCCAGAAATGCAAACCTCAAACTTGTGATGATCCCTGTGGATGGAAACATGTAAGTAAGCGTCCTTCAAATCTATCGTTGTCATATACTGACCCTCTTGGATCAAAGGAAGAACTGTCCAAATGGTTTTGATCTTGAATGACGGAACCTTGAGAAATTTGGAGACATTTTAGGTCTAGAATCGGGCGGAAGGTTCCCTCTTTTTCTGGGAACCACAAACAGGTTTGAGTAAAAACCCAGACTCTGTTCCAACTTTTGAACCGGAACAATCATCCCCATGGCCGAGAGGTCTTCAATACACCTCAAGAACGCCCCTCTCTTTATCTGGTATGGAGATAGTCTGGAAAGGTGAAACCTGCCCCTAGGGGGACAACCCTTGAATTCTAACCTGTAGCCCGGAGACAAAAATTTCCACTGCCCATGGGTCTGGAACGCCCTTAACCAGACCTGAGCGAACTGAGAAAGTCTGCCCCCCACTAGATCCAGGCAACCCCTTCATGCAGACTTAAGAGTCAGTAGCAGTCTTCTTGGTCTGCTTAACCTTACTCAAGGACTCAGTTTCCAGGCTGTCTTGTAATTATCCTTTGTGAAAGTCCTCATGAGGAGGACTTTCCTCTAAAGTTGCGAAAAGATTGAAAATTACTCTGATGTCCTTTCGGTTTGCTCCTCTTATCCTGGGGCAGAAAAGACCCTTTTCCGCCTGTAAAATCAGAAATGATTTCCGCCAAACCCGGGCCAAATAACTTATTCCCCTTGTAAGGAAGAGCCATCAGTTTAACCTTAGATGAAACATCAGCTGACCAATACTTCAACCATAAAGCCCGTCTCGCCAAAACTGCAATCTAAGGACCTGAAGAACCGCATCAGCAATATAGGAATTGGCAAACCTGAGAGCTCTGATTCTGTCCTGAATCTCGTCAAGAGGGGTTTCCTCATGTAGAGAATCTGTTAATGCCTCAAACCAATATGAGGTAGCACTAGTCACCGTAGCAATACAGACCACTGGTTGCCATTGGAGACCAAGATGTGCATACATCTTCTTAAGATAAGCCTCCATCTTTTTATCCATAGGATCCTTGAAGGCCCAACTGTCAACAACAGGTATAGTAGTCCTCTTGGCCAGAGTGGAAATGGCACCCTCTACCTTTGGTACTGAAGACCAAACCTTCGTAATGGAGGAATCTACTGGAAACATTTTTTTAAACACTGGAGAGGATGTAAAAAACACTCCTGGTTTCTCCCACTCTTGCTCTATGATTTCCTTAGCCCTATCTGGGACCGGAAAAACCTCTGAAGAGGAAGGAACATCAAAAAAACCATTAAGTTTGTTGGACTTCTTAGGCCATACTGCTGCCTGAGAATCAGAATCATCCAAAGTAGCTAAAACCTCCTTTAATAACACCCAGAGGTGTTCTAGCTTAAACCAGAAGGAAGAACCTTCACTATCAAAGGAGGGCATTATACTGTCTGAATCTGAAATCTCACCCTCCGAGCGAGAATTCTTATCTTCCAATCTTAAAGGAACCTGAGGGTCAGCATTAGAAACAGATACCCTAGTCTCTAAAACTTTAGATTTCCTCTTACGCTTCCCAGAAAATCTGGGAATCTCGGCTAAGACTGCAGATATCGCTGAGGATACATGTGCAGCAAACTCTGCCTTTAAAAATGCTCCACTGGGAGTTAAAGAGGAACCTCAGGACACCGTGTTAGCTGCCATAGAGGCTTGGGACGAAATAGGGGAAGGCCCTGGCATTACCTGGACAACATCCTCCTGAGAGGCATAAGGCTCAACATTAAAAAACAACCTGTATTTACCCTGCAATGTCTGTTTAACACAGGAGGAACAGAACTGCATTGGAGCTGCAATGTGTGCGTCTAAACACAACAAACAGGGAGTGGAATCCATATTCGACATAACTGGTAATTATCCTCTATTCAAACTCTTCTGGCGTTTAATATTCAACAAGAATTTAACAATCAAAAATAATTAAGTCTTTAATAAAAAACTTTTAATAAAAAAAATACCTCAGAAAAAATACCTCCCTCCGCACCTCAGTATACTGAGGTGCCCTTACCCCTACTTGAAGCGGATCAACCCTGCAACGTATTCACTTGTGCTCCTAAATCGCTACTCACTATGCAGGAAGAAATCTACATAGAGCAGAAAAGCGCAGGCCCGATGACGTCACAGACGTCAGAAGGCGCGAAAACACTCCCGTGGTCTGGACAAGGAGGTGGGCATGGTAAAAAAACGCCCGCAATCTGAAGAAAAAACGTTAAACTAAAAATTAAGGCTAAAAAACACATAAAAAATTTGCCTTGAGACTCTAAGTCTCACATGTCTCTCCTCAGCCTGTGCCAGCGGATATGTCATAGTAATAACACCCATCCCATGAGTGAATTATCCGTCCCTTACATTATATTAAACAGGAATTCTGAAGTGCCCCTCTCCCATAGGAAGAAAAACAGCACTTAACTGCTATGCTGTCTGACATGACTACAGCTCCTAATATGAGAGGACACATTCTCCTCACAGCGACTAGGATAACATTGATAGCCAAGTAACTTAGATATCTAAAGTCAGGGCAGCTTAGGTAAAGAAACGGAGCAAGCACCACTTTGCAAGTTCTCCACCGCTTTAAAACCACCACAGCTCGACTACAAAGACTAACGTGGGCTAGGTTATACCCTGTAGCTTGATCAAAGACTCAATTTTCTTTAAAAATATAATTTTAATTACACACTAAAAATTCACCTCCTCCATGCACATAGAGGCAAAGAGAATGACTGGGGGTTATGGGTAGGGAAGTGATACTTAAAGGGACATTAAACCCACAAAATGTATTTCATGATTTAGATAGAGAAAACAACATTCCAATTTACTTCTATTATCTAATTTGATTAATTCTTTAGATATCTTTTGCTGAAGAAATAAAAATGCACATGGGTGAGCCAATCACAAGAGGCATCTGTGTGCAAACACCAATCAGAAGCTACTGAGCCTATATAGATATGCTTTCCAGCAAGGAATATCAAAAGAGTGAAGCAAATTAGATAATAAAAGTAAGTTAGAAAGTTGCTTAAAATTGCATGCTCTTTCTAAATCTTGAAAGAAAAAAATTGGGTTTCATGTCCCTTTAACAGTTTTTACTGTGGTGCTCTTTGCCTCCTCCTGCTGGCGAGGAGTTGTATTCCCAACAGTAATTAAGATGAACCCGTGGAATCACCACATCTTTAGAAGAGATATATATATATATATATATATATATATATATATATATATATATACACATACATATATATACATATATATATATAGATATATATAGATATATATAGATATATATAGATATATATATATAAAACACACATATACATATATATATATATATATATATTTATATATAAACACAAAAAGTAAATTTATGCTTACCTGATAAATTAATTTCTTCTACGATACGACGAGTCCACGGATTTCATCCTTACTTGTGGGATATTAACCTCCTGCTAACAGGAAGTGGCAAAGAGCACCACTGCAGGGCTGTATATATAGCTCCTCCCTTCCCTCCACCCCCAGTCATTCGACCGAAGGTTTAGGAAGAGAAAGGAAAAGCTAAAGGTGCAGAGGTGACTAAAGTTATAAAAAATAAAATATAATCTAAATCTGTCTGAAAAATGACAGGGAGGGCCGTGGACTCATCGTATCGTAGAAGAAATTAATTTATCAGGTAAGCATAAATTTACTTTTCTTCTACAAGATACGACGAGTCCACGGATTTCATCCTTACTTGTGGGATACAATACCAAAGCTACAGGACACGGATGAAACGGAAGGGACAAGACAGAGACCTAAACGGAAGGCACCACTGCTTGAAGAACTTTTCTCCCAAAAACAGCCTCAGAAGAAGCAACAGTATCAAATTTGGAAAATTTGGAAAAAGTATGAAGAGACGACCTTGCAAATCTGCTCAACAGAAGCAAATCCGCTCAACAGAAGCATCGTTTATTAAAGCCCATGTGGAAGCCACAGCCCTAGTAGAATGAGCCGTAATTCTCTCAGGAGGCTGCTGTCTAGCAGTCTCATATGCCAGACGGATGATACCAAAAAGAAAGAGGTAGCCGTAGCTTTCTGACCCCTACACTTTCCAGAATAAACAATGAATAATGAAGATGATTGACGGAAATCCTAAGTTGCCTGCAAGTAAAATTTCAAGGCACGGACCACGTCCAGGTTATGTAACAGACGCTCCTTCTTAGAAGAAGGATTAGGACACAAGGAAGGAACAATAATTTCCTGATTAATATTCTTATTTGAAACAACCTTAGGAAGGAATCCAGGTTTCCTTATCAGAATGAAATATAAGATAAGGCGAATCACATTGTAACGCTGAAAGCTCAGAAACTCTACGAGCCAAAGAAATGGCAACCAAAAACAAAACTTCCCAAGATAATAACGTAATATCTATGGAATGCATGGGTTCAAACGGAACCCCTTGAAGAACTCTAAGAACTAAGGGAGGAGTAATTGGTCTGACAAAAAGACTGAACATCTGCCAAATGTTTGTGAAGCAAAATTGACAAAGCAGAAATCTGTCCTTTTAAGGAACTCGCTGATAACCCTTTCTCCAATCCTTCTTGGAGAAAGGACAGAATCCTGGGAATCCTAACCTTACTCCATGAGTAGCCCTTGGATTTACACCAAAAAAAGATATTTACGCCATATCTTATGATAAATCTCTTTAGTAACAGGCTTACGTGCCTGTATCAAAGTATCAATGACCGAATCTGAGAATCCCCGCTTAGATAAAATCAAGCGTTCAATTTCCAAGCAGTCAGCTGCAGAGAATTTAGATTTGGATGTTGGAAAGGTCCTTGAATGAGAAGGTCCTGTCTCAAAGGAAGTTTCCACGGTGGCAGGGAGGACATGTCCACTAGATCCGCATACCAAGTCCTGCGTGGCTATGCAGGCGCGATCAGGATTACTGAAGCTCTCTCCTGTTTGATCCGAGAAATCACGCGTGGAAGGAGAGGAAACGGTAGAAACACATAAGCAAGGCTGAACGAGCAAGGCACTGCCAATGCATCTATCAGTTCGGCCTGGGGATCCCTCGACCTGGATCCGTATCTTGGAAGCTTGGCATTCTGACGAGATGCCATCAGATCCAATTCCGGTCTGCCCCATTGGAAAATCAGTGAGGCAAACACCTCCGGGTGGAGTTCCCACTCCCCCGGATGAAAAGTCTGTCCACTTAGAAAATCCGCTTCCCAGGTCTCTACTCTAGGATGTAGATTGCTGACAGATAACAAGAGTGGGCCTCCGCCCATCGAATTATCTTTGATACTTCTATCATCGCCAAGGAACTCCTCATTCCCCCCCTGATGATTGATATAAGCTACAGTCGTGATATTGTCCGACTGGAATCTGATGAATTTGGCCGAAGCCAACTGAGGCCACGCCTGAAGCGCATTGAATATTGCTCTCAATTCCAAAATATTGATTGGAAGAAGAGACTCCACCTGAGACCATACACCCTGCGCCTTCAGGGAATTCCAGACTGCACCCCAGCCCAGGAGGCTGGCTTCCGTTGTCACTATCACCCATGAGGGTCTGCGGAAACACGTCCCCTGGGACAGATGATCGAGTGACAACCACCAAAGAAGAGAGTCTCTGGATCCAGATTTATCTGAGGAGATAAATTTGCATAGTCCCCATTCCACTGCCTGAGCATGCACAGCTGCAGTGGTCTGAGATGAAAACGAGCAAATGGAATGATGTCCATTGCCGCTACAATTAATCCAATGACCTCCATACACTGAGCCACTGATGGCCGATGAATGGACTGAAGGGCTCGGCAAGTATTTAGAATCTTTGATTTTCTGATCTCCATCAGAAATATTTTCATTTCTACCGAGTCTATCAGAGTTCCCAAGAAAGGAACCCTTGTCCGTGGAACTAGCGAACTCTTTTCTAGGTTCACCGTCCAACCGTGAGTTCTCAGAAAGGACAACACTGTCTGTATGAGATCTCTTCAGATGATAAGTCGACGCCTGAATCAAAATATCGTCCAGATAAGGCGCCACTGCTATGCCCCGCGGCCTGAGAACCGCCAGAAGGGACCCTAGAACCTTTGTGAAGATCCTGGGTGCTGTGGCCAACCCGAAGGGGAGAGCCATGAACTGAAAATGTTTGTCCAGGAAGGCAAACCTTAGGAACTGATGATGATCCTTGTGAATAGGAATATGAAGGTATGCATCCTTCAAGTCCATGGTAGTCATACATTGACCATCCTGGATCATTGGTAAAATTGTTCGGATAGTCTCCATCTTGAACGATGGGACTCTGAGAAACTTGTTTAGACACTTGAGATCTAAAATGGGTCTGAAAGTTCCCTCTTTTTTGGGAACCACAAAAAGATTTGAGTAAAATCCCTGTCCCTGTTCCAGTCTTGTAACGGGACGCATTACTCCCATAGTAGAGAGGTATTTTACACAGCGTAAGAACGCCTCTCTTTTTATCTGGTCTACAGACAATCGTGAAAGAAGAAATCTCCCTCTTGGGAGAAAATTCTTGAATTCCAGTTGATACCCGTGGGTCACGATTTCCAATGCCCACTAGAACCAGTCCCGGATCAGGGGCCGCCCCTTCATGCTGTCTTTGTAACAGCAGTGGGCTTCTTGGGTTGTTTACCTTTGTTCCAAGCCTGGTTGGGTCTCGTCCAGACGGATTTGGACTGAGCAAAATTCCCTTCCTGCTTTGTGGAGGAAGCAGAGGGTACTCCTTTAAAATTTCGAAAGGAACGAAAATTATTTTGTCTACCCCTCATCTTAACAGACTTATCCTGAGGTAGGGCGTGACCTTTACCTCCAGTAATGTCAGAAATGATTTCCTTTAACTCAGGCCCGAATAGGGTCTTACCCTTTAAAGGAATAGCTAAAAGCTTAGATTTTGATGACACATCAGCATACCATGATTTTAACCACATCGCTCTACGCGCTAAAATGGCAAATCATGCATTTTTCGCCGCCAATTTAGCAATTTGAAAGGTGGCATCGGTAATAAAAGAATTAGCTAGCTTGAGAGCCTTAATTCTTTCCAAAATGTCCTCTAAAGGAGTCTCAACCTTCAGAGACTCTTCTAGAGCATCAAACCAAAAAGCTGCCGCAGTAGTAACTGGTAGAATACAATCTATTGGTTGTAAAAGAAAACCCTGATGAATAAATAATTTCTTTAGAAGACCCTCCAACTTCTTATCCATAGGGTCTTTAAAAGCACAACTGTCTTCAATAGGTATAGTTGTATGCTTAGCCAGGGTAGAAATAGCTCCCTCCACCTTAGGGACCGACTGCCAAGAGTCCCAAATGGTGTCTGATATGGGATACATTTTCTATCCCATTCCTTTTTTATAATTTCCGAAATGCTTTTAGGAACCGGAAAAACATCAGTGTAAGTAGGTACCTCTAGATATTTGTCCATTTTACACAATTTTTCTGGAGGTATCACAATAGGGTCACAATCATCCAGAGTCGCTAAAACCTCCCGAAGTAACAAGCGGAGGTGTTCAAGCTTAAATTTAAAGGACATGACGTCCGAATCTGTCTGAGGTAACATACTTCCTGGGTCTGAAAGTTCTCCCTCAGACAACAATTCCCTGACCCCCAACTCAGAGCCCCGTGAGGGTACATCAGAAATAGCCAACAAGGCATCAGAGGATTCAGTATTCACATTAATACCTGACCTACTGCGTTTACCCTGTAACACTGGTAACTTAGATAATACCTCTGTAAGGGTAGTTGACATAAGAATTATGAAGAGAGTAAAAGAATTAGACGCACTTGAAGTACTTGGCGTCGCTTGTGCGGGCGTTAAAGGTTGTGACACTTGGGGAGAATTAGATGACATATCCTGATTCTCTTCAAACTGAGAATCATCCTTAGGCACATTTTCTTTACCTAAAATATGATTTTTACATTGTAAGGCCCTTTCAGTACAAGAGGTACACAAAGTAAGAGGGGGTTCCACAATGGCTTCTAGACACATAGAACAATTAGATTCCTCAATGCCAGACATGTTGAACAGACTAGTACTAGCCACACTAGTCGTAAATCACCTTATATATTGATTGATGAACTATTAGAAAAAAAAAAAAAAAAAAAAAAAAAAGTACTGCGCCTTTAAGAAAAAAAAGTGCAACAATTTTCTTCAAACTGCCTAAAGCGATGAAAACACAAACAATCAAATATAATAATTTAATTTGCCCAAAAATTATTGCACCCTATAGGTAAA
The DNA here is from genome assembly GCF_027579735.1 of Bombina bombina. Classification (NCBI taxonomy): domain Eukaryota; kingdom Metazoa; phylum Chordata; class Amphibia; order Anura; family Bombinatoridae; genus Bombina; species Bombina bombina. The sequence goes on from NC_069500.1 coordinate 93,231,053, forward strand.
TGATGAATTTACCCTCTAAGAAGCATTTTAATAACAAAATATACTTTAATAGAAAAAAATGACCCCTGCACCTCGCCACAGCTCTGCTGTGGCGCCTACCTGCCCCAGGGTACTGCAAAAATGACTCGACAACGATCCGATGAACAGAACTCAACTCTAGGCCCCAACGGAGCTAATGCCTGCTGCCTTCTCAGTCAGAGTAAACTGCAAAATAGGCCCCGCCCATCATGGAGGTCGTCTGAATAGTTTGTTTAACCGCATGGAAAGCGGTTTGTAAAATAAGCAATGTGGTCCCCTGAACCTCTTATAATAATAAACTGCAGCCCTACTGACCTTTATAAATAATAAATAAATAATGTCAAGCTGCCCCTCCCAGTGTCCAGCCCCATACAGATATAAGCAATATGTATGAAGTTGAACTATAAGGATCTTCAGTAATACCCGCAGTGATACAGGTCTACTGCTTACCCCTTCCCTTGCAGGGAAAAATGTCAGCCAATTCTGATATAACAAGTCTCCTCAGAAATAAAAAGACTGAACATACCTCAATGCTGCTTGTAGCATCACACCGTTCTCCACACTGAAGATTTCTGTTGCACTACCTTCAGAAGCTCTGTGGGAACCAAAATGGATCTTAGTTACATCTGCTAAGATCATCAACCTCAGGGCAGAAATCTTCTCCATATCTCCCTGAGGAAAATAGTACACACCGGTACCATTTAAAATAAAAAACTTCTTGATTGAAGAATCTAAAACTAACACCTCACTTTACCTCTTCCTAGTACTAACACAGGCAAAGAGAATGACTGGGGGTGGAGGGAAGGGAGGAGCTATATATACAGCTCTGCTGTGGTGCTCTTTGCCACTTCCTGTTAGCAGGAGGTTAATATCCCACAAGTATGAAATCCGTGGACTCGTATCTTGTAGAAGAAATATCAAGGCACTCTCCAGTATTGAAAGCAAATTATATATATATATATATATATATATATATATATATATATATATATATAAATAGGATGCCACCAAGGAGGGACAAGTGGGCGAAAAGATGACCCTTGTAACCACCTATACAGGTGACAAATGGCTAATCAACAAACACTTACATGACAACTGGCATGTCATCACCACGGATCCTGCATTGCTCTTCAAACAGATGGCCCCTCCAAGAATTGGTTTCAGAAGGTCAAGATCCCTTAGGGATATTTTGGCTAAGACTGACCCCATTAGGAGCTACAATAAGGGTACTAATGGTACCTAGCTTAACCATGAAAAGAAGGGTGTCTTCTGCTGCATAGGCTGTACTACTTGCAGTGGCCATATAACGGGCTAATACTTCACACATCCGCACAAACGGCAGAAGTTTTTTCATAAATACAGACTGACGTGTAGCACTACCCATATCATCTGTTACAC